>NC_079380.1:23493989-23761489 GCF_021018895.1 Seriola aureovittata
TCACTGAGTGCATTTACATGTGGTTCTGACCCTCATCCTGTTTTTGATTATATTCAGGATACATGGGACATGAAAAAAAACCCCTGGGTTTCATTTCCCTGTGTAAAAGATCCTCACAGTCTCCAGGTTTCTGATCGCGTGTGTCTTGATTTCTCGCCACCTCAGTCACTGCGAGACGTTTCAGAAACCCGGAGAAGGTGTTCGCATGACGCAGTATCCTGGTTTCTATCAGACTACTCCTGTTTACACGTGTGCAAAACAGAACCAGGATACAACACACTCATTATAAGGAAGTGGGACAACGAAATTAGTAATTGTTGATCAATCTATCATTATTTTAATCTTTATAGCAGAAGAAAAATGTACATTTACTGTTTGGAGAAGCTCCGCCTGCTCTTCTATTCACCCTATCATCTCAGTGAAGAGACTTGGTTGATGTGTTGCTCTCCATATATCTTGTCTGAACTCACATTCACTATCACCACAGGAGTCGTTGGACTCCAGCAGATAGACTGGGGTGCCACCAGAGATCACCGACGAACCTGAAGTCCGGCCCGAGGCTGGGCCGGGCCGGGCCATGGGAAACTTGACGTCAAAGAAGTTCGCCCTCCAAAATAAGTAACCTTTTTTCCCCTCTCCTCTCCGGTCTGGCCTGCATTTTCATATTTCACTGGTATTTCCGGATGGCTCCCACATTTGCAAAATAAAGGCCATCAGAGTAATCATTATAATGTTGAACAATAATAACTGGGGGAACTGAATGAAAGCCTGGAGAGGCTTGTTGACCTTTCAGAGCTAAACTGGTCCTGGCTTCTGTCTGTGCACTGCTGAGCCCATTGTGTTCCCAGACCTTATCATTGTGCTGCAGTTTCCTCTCCCCGCTGCGTGTGTGCACATGTGCATGTGTTGGAGTGAGTGTATGATTTCATGCATGTGCGTGTGTCTTGCCCCCTTGTGTTTATGCTATATTCATGTGTGTGTGTTTATGTGTGTGCATGTGTGTGTGTGTGTGTGTGTGTGTCTTTCAGTGAACCGGCGTACTACAAAGGTGCAGAGGCTTGAAGAGTGTTACATGTCGTTTCACACTGACTGGACCTCTCTTCCCGGTACACACACACACACACACACACACACACACACACACACACACACACAGATACATGACATGCACAGACTTGCTGATTTCACACGTTTGGATCTAAAGACAGTAGCGTGTTCTTAATGCTTAAATCTCTTTCGTGTTTGAGATCACACGATGGCGGCGTGCGGTGACGTCATTAAAGAAAGGGATGTCACGCTGCATGTGCCTTTTGAAGAGACTATATCTACACATTCACAGTGTCTGGATTCTCCTGTGTCGCAGAGGAGACGTTCCCTTAGATGACTCTAACAGGTTACAGGTGAGAGCAGATGCCAACAAGACGTTGTTTCATTCGAGAGTGAACGCCGTCTCAGAGAGATGTCAGCACAGTGTCACCGCCGCAGTCACACGGCGAGTAGATGACACAGAATAGGAGGAATTTTCTTCCCTCGGCATCACGTCTCAGTCAATGCTCTCGCTAAATCCCACAGAAAGAAAAGACTTTTAACAGTGAGCCTCATTCATAAAAGTTAATAGCTGATGATAGCTGCAGTTATCAAAGTTTTACCACGGCTCAGAGCGAGCGTGAATGAGTGACGGATTCTGCTTTCACCAGAAGAGTGTGTGTGTGTGTGTGTGTGTGTGTGTGTGTGTAAAGAAAGAGAGGAGCAAAGAAAGAAAGAAAACAAAAATCAAACCACTGCCTCCACCTGTTGCCTCCACCCCCGCCCTCCTCCCCCTCCCCGACCTTCTCCACTGACGGGTGTAGGAGCGAGACATCCTATGATGTCACGGTCAGCTCTGTTCTCCCAGACAATACACCCACACCTCCGGGGCTTCCCCTGCCCCGGCAACAGGGGGAGCTGTTGTGTCCTGGAGGTATGTGCGCTATGACTCATCGCCTCCTTTCTCCCACGCAGGACACACACGCAGCCGTTCACACACACATACTTAAAAAGACATAGACAGCTGCTGTCAGCCGGAGTGACACACACACACACACACACACACACACACACACACACACAGAGTGCATCATTGGGTATACAGTGCAGTGCATGGACAAAAGGGACAGGGGCTGTATGTAGGATGTGGGGGCGGACCGATGGAGATGTTGCCAGGGGCAACTGATATCCCAACACAGCTCTGACCCCGGTAACGCCTGTGACTTATTGAATCAATGGCAGTATTGATACACATGGAGAGAGTGAGACAACAGAGGTGTGAGGGGGGGGGGGGTGGAGAAGGACAGTGTGTGTGTGTGTTTGTGTGTGTTTGTGTATGTTTGTTTGTTTAGTTGCTAAGTTTGTAAGTTTGTTTAATGCAACTGCTGAGTCCAAAAAACTGAAAGTCACATGTCATTGCTCCATATGGTGTGTGTGTGTGTGTGTGTATGTGTGTGTGTGTGTGTGTGTGTGTTGGAAATACACTGAACTAAATGAATCACTCACCAGGATCAATGTATTTTGCCTGTGAAGACTCTCGGTCATGGAGGTCGTCGCCCTTCGCTCAGCTCTTCTCGGATGAACGTATTTAATACACGACTATATAAACTCATTAGAACATGTAGTAAACACACTAACAACACATTCAACAGACACTGAGTTACATTTGGAATCACGTAATGAATTTAAGATATTCACTCTCTTTTTTTTGCAGCTTCTTAATATCTTAACATCTGACTTTTTAGCTGCTAAATACTTTCACACTGTTCAGCAGCCAGTCGGTTCATCAGAGTGTTTTCGCTGCAGATCGCTGCTGCTGCCAGAGTGAACCTGTACAACCGAAACAAGGAGCTGAAAGATGCTAAAACGCTTCGTAACGCCGGTTGCTAATTCTCAACCGATCTCACTTTATATAAACACTCAGTTTCGCTCTTAGTTTATTTACAGTCCTGATTGTTAGTGACGTGGTGGTAACAACAAAGTCTTAATAACAGTATCTCTCAATAATTACAACCTCTCATATAAAAACACATTTTTTATATTATTAAAACTGCAATTTACCATATTGTCATTGATTATCCGTTCAAACCTGAACCTCCACTCCCTGGTGCTCACAGGGAGAGTTTATAGTTAAATTACAGTATTATAATTTATAGTATCATGTAGTATTATTATGTACTTTGGGACTGTACGGCACACTTTTATTCTGTCCTGTCTGTTAATACAGTTACTCGTCCATATGTCCTCACATCCGGACACGGGGGAGGAAGATAAAGCTGTTTCACACTGTAGGATACTGCAGAGATCTATAGCTCATCTGCTGATGTCGGGGCTGATAAGGGAGAACCTACAACAAACCACCTCTGGCCATCAAAGCTATCCTACTATTGTTCCCCCACGCACAGGAAGCAAGGTTTGTTGTGTTATTGTTGGATGAGGGAGGATAAGTGAAGTAGCTGTGTGTGTGTGTGTGTGTGTGTGTGTGTGTGTGTGTGTGTGTGTGTGTGTGTGTGACTGTGTGTGTGTGTGACTGTGTGCTTTATGCCCGCGTGTGTGAATTCGATCTCATGTTCGAACACGTGAACAGCGTGTCGCAGGTGGGCAGAATATCGATCGGCCCGGCCGTGTGCCGCGGCCGGGCCGGAGGAAGCCATCGCTGCGCTGTACCTGAGTCAGAGCGGAAAACACCTGGGAGCTGAGGGAGAACAAACAAACCCAGAGGAGGGAAGAGGAAGAAGAGGGAGAGGAGAGGCAGGATGAGGAGGGGGAATTAAAACAGAGAGTGAGAGAGAGAGAGAGAGAAGTAGAGCAGCTGCTGTTGAAGCCATGTGGAGTCCAGGAAGAAGGCCGGGGAAGACGGATCCGGTTCGTACGTCAGTGTAGCATCGTTATAATTCAGCTGCTGGTTTTTACCACTAACACTAATGTACTGTGTTCCTGTCCACCTCTGCTGAGTGATGTGATGGACTGACTGCTGCTGTCTTCTGTTCAGACAACAACAACAACAACAACAACAACAACACAAGCGCATTGTCGCACAGCAAACTGACCCCTTCCTCAGAAACAAGGCCTGGCAAACACAAGTCCTGGTCAATTGTAGTCCAGACATCACATCCTTGACACAGTTCCCTGGCTGCCATGCGGCTGAACTGGGCCACTCCAAAGTTTCTTCCCACTCTGTCTCTGCACATTGTTTCCAGACACAATTTTCATTGTATCTGGAGTAGGAGGGGTTGGAAATCGCTGCTGCAGCAGACGCCAAGCGCTTTTGTACTCCACGACCCTCGCTGGCAGTCGAGAGTCAGTTGCAGGTCTTCTTGCCTATAGCGCCCCCCCCCCCCCCCCCCCCCTTCCTCCCTCCCTCCCTCTCCACCCCTCCCACCCCTGTCTTCTGGGAGGTAAAGCCTGGATTTCCCCGTTTCCACTCTCCCTACCTCTTTAACAACTAACACCTCGCTCTCACCCTCTCATTTAGCACCACTCCTCTCATTTCCTCTCCTCCCCTTTTAAACCATTATGTCCTTTTATTCAACAGGTTCTCTCCTCCCCTTCATCTCGACGCCTACCTGAACCCTCATCACTGAACCTGCCCCATTATATTTATATATATATATATATATATATATATTATATTTCCTCGCTGCAGTTGTTCTCTTGTCCTGCAAAACAGTGTCCAACTTTGTTTTAGTTGTGCATACTGCAACATGGAGATCCCAACATTGTTAGCCCCCCCCCCCCCCCCCCCCAAATCCATCAGATGAGTAATTACCACCATAATGTAATGAGCAGGTACGGCAGAGATATTTAAGGCATTTTCGGATGCACTTTTGTGTTTGCTCTGTGTTTCCCTCCGCACCACGTCTGTGCTGCCTGGACCTGTCTGATTGTTCACTTTGATTACAGGGTCCTCCCCTCAACCAACATATCAAAACTTCCTACTGAGTGTGTGTGAGACGCTGCGTGGATGAGCCTGTGTGTGTGTGTGTGTGTGTGTGTGTGTTTGTTGCAGCGTGTGTGGAACAGATGCATTGACGGCCGGGTGTTTTGTAGGTGTGTGCGCGTGCAGTATGCGAGTGTGTACTTGTGAGGTATATTGTACGTGCGGTCGTGAACGCAGGTGTGCACATTCTCTCTGTATAAAAGCTTTCCAAGAGTCAGTGAAGGAGGACCTGACATCTGTGTAATTTATGGCGCGCGAGCAGCTGCATGGCAAAGCAACAAAGGGAAGCGCTACCAAATTACAAAGGTGTCAAGCCTGGGTGGGTCACATGAATTATCTTGACCTTATATTTTATGTCTTTTTCAGTGGATCTTTAGAGTCTTTATTTTCTGCTTAATAAACCTAATACTGAGTCATAAATTACACCGAGGTGCTTACACCAGGTAGTGCTGCTGACTGGGCCTGAATGCAGACCTTTAAAGCAGGTGCTTAAATTCCTGCAGAGTTAACGCCGAGCTGCGGAGCTGTTAGCCGCGTCTTCATTTACTGCAACGTAAGAAAACACATGCAAATACACAAAACACAAACACATTTTTGTTGTTTTTAATTGAGTATTTTCTGGGGTTTATTGTGCGTATTGTGTGTGTGTGCGATCCCATTGGGACTTAACGGAAAACACACATCAACAATTTCAAATTCGTCACTTGAGTGTGTCATAGAACAACGGCGTTCCCTTTTGCACCAGGATGTGAAAATGTGTCACCCACACACGGGACCGCAGGCAGCCGGGACCACCAGGAAAGTGAGTAACTCTACATTAAGAGGCTCTGTGGAGTAATTAATAACAACAGGATCAATTGATAAAGACACACACACACACAATCACACACACACACACACACACACACACACACAATCACACACACACACTTCTGAGAGGAATTCCAGATGACGGACAATGACACACTCAGCACAACATCATCAGGAAGTAACCTTGTAAACAGGAATGACTGGGAGGAGGCTCGAGAAACAGAGTTCATGGAGGCATTTTTAGACCGACCGTTACAAATACACCTGTAATCCTGTCCTCTGCCCCCCCCCCCCCCCCCCCCAATTCTACTTCCCTTTCTATTTTTGTTATGTGATGAATCTTTACTCCCTCACATGCTTGACCGTCTCACCTTCTCCTTTACACTCCCTTTGCTCTCCAGCACACTGGAAGTGAAGTGAGACAGATGTGTTAACAGAGCCGTGAAATACAGAACATGAATCAAAATAAATTAAAATACTATATAACAAATAAAAAGCTGAACTCAAATTAGATACTGAATACTTAAGAATACCACCATCAGGATATGCGTAGGGACACCTTCCATAATCACATGTTTGGTTCCAGCTGTTTAACCTGCTTCATCAGAGGTGGAAGTGAAACTGTAAACAACGGCCACAGCCACGCTACAAGCTAAATGCTAACGCCAGAATGCTAACGTGCTGGTGTTTAGCAGGTTTAAAGTTGACCGCGTTCACCGTCTTTGTTTGGTGTGTTACCATGCTAACATTTGCTAATTAGCACTACAAACTGATGCAGTGTTCATGACATCACACGGTCTGTGTACAGCGGTTGTTAGCAAAACAGTTAGCAACATAGCTACAAAACCTCACTGACGGTTACATGTAAATGCAATAAAAATCAATACAGCTAATTTTAAACAAGGCATAAACAGTTTGTATCTATTTAACACAACAAAAGTAGTTTATTTATGCTATAGGCAAATGATTTAGAGGCACTATTTTGTGTTGCTATTGCTTCATAGCTAGTGTTAGCATTATAAGCTGTTTACTTAGCAGTCTAGAACAAACGTTGCGAGTTCAGCATTAAACTTCATTCCTTTACTCACCAACAGCTGTCTGCAGAGGTGGAAAGCAGCAGTAATCATTTACTTATTATTGGATGGAAATCCATTCAATAATATAATAAAATAAGAATGTGATCGCAAGTTTGCATTGCAAGCCGAACCCCTCGCCAATAAGTGTTAAAATAAATAATCAGACCCAGTCATGTGAGAGTGTCAACTCCACTTTAATATTATTCAAAAATACTGAAGTTTGAACATGAAAGTCGAAGCTGTCGGAGTGAAAATAAATAAAAAGGGTGAGTCCAGCTCTCCAGGTAATTCATTAGAGCCCTGTGCGCAGTAATATTAATTATACAGCTATTGACAGTACAGTAGGCGTACGTGGGATTCATTAGTGAGTAGCTGAGTACAGTAGGGAGCAGGGAAGTCCCCTGTGAGCCAGGATAGGGAGGGGAGGCTGGCAGAGGAATGCTGCTGTACACAGCCTCTTTGGAGCTGAACAAAACCAGGCATTCCTCATGGAGGTGTTTATGCTCTGCAGTGTGGTGTGGTCCATCCTCACTGCATCTGTTACTGTCTTCGTAATGTCATCGCCAGTTAGCGTGCTCGTCCAACGGACAGAAAACAAAAGTAAGAAAAGAAATGTTGAATAGCTCAGTTTGACACAGAACATCCGGCCCGTTCTGGAAGAGCTCGAAGAGAGAAGCTTCTTTCTTTTCATAATTGACTATCCGTCTTTTCTAAATCCGTTTAGTTAAATATCAGCCGATAAACCTGTCAGCGGAGAACAGGAATAAAACAACAAACAGTATTTTGTGCTGTTTTCATACATACACATTCATTATAACAGTAGGTTTAGTTTCCATAAATGTGCAGATCCAGGTTCTTTCTCCTTTCGTTCCTGTAGCATGACATTGCAGAACAAACACACGGGTTATTTTTTTGTTTGATCAATCCGGCCAGAAAACATGTCCTGACTAAAGCTGATCCTCTGGTTCTGTTTTGACACCCGATAAAAGCCAGTGATGTGTGTAACGAAACTGTATGAGTCAGTCCTGTAAGAGCAGAGAGGCTGCGCTAGTTTAGCGCTTGATATATTCACATGTCCACATGTTTGTGTGTGGAAGAATGACTTACAGAAGTTCATGCACTTTGTTTATTTTAGCACTCAGAACATGAGGGTGCAGGTAAGTGGGCATCATCACAACTAACCAGCGCACACGGATGATACCGGCTGACATGAGAGAGGAGGATGTGACCTGGAAGAGTCTTTATCAGCTGTGAGAATTACATGTCCGTAGATTAGCCTCACTTGCAACAGCGGGGCTGCAAAACATCAGAGCGACTGCTGCTGGCTCTGATCCAGGGTCAGTCTGAGCCTCTGAACAGAGAAACTGACGGACTCTGTGTTTCAAACATGCAGCCCAATATCTTTCTACCCCTAAATATGCAGCTTTATTTCTTTTCCTTTTGTCTTCGGGTTTCAGTCTTTTCTGCCACTTTGCACATCTCAGTGTCTCTCTCTCTCTCTCTCTTTTCTATATCTATATCTTCCTCTCTCTCTCTCTCTCTCTCTCTCAGTCCTCGTTTCAATAGAGTGCATTCCAACAATTCTTCACTGTCAGTCTCTCTCATTCGGACTCATTCGTTAGCTGCTGCTGACAGATCCTTGCTGGGACATGAAGACTTTGAGCTGCCGTAACTCCGTCAAACTGGTCACAGCCACACTCGGCTCATTCCTCTCGGGTCAGTGGGACAAAATAAAAAGAGAAAAGCACCTGATATTGTAGAATCTGACTCGTAGAAAAACATTATAAAAGTCTCAAATCGAAGCTGTGTGATTAGTGTTTTGATGTAACTGTAAACAAAGAACATTTAGTTCGTTTTCGTTCTTATGCTTTTGTTGAATATGCTGCTCTCTGCACCTGAATTTACCCATTTTGCTTTTGTTTCATCTCCATCCACATTCCTGCCTCCGGAGCGGGAAACCTGAGAGCCCGGGGGGCGAGCGGTCATACTCGGGGCTCGAGGGGCCGACTAATGTCTTCTCATTAGTCCATTTGGTCTACGCGATCCTCTATTATCTCTGAGACACGCGCTGCAGAGAGTCTATCCCCACGACTAATCGAGGGTCAATTGTCTCTCCCCTCGACTCTGATGCATGTGACAGCAGCCGAATGTGCACCTCTGCACACACACACACACACGCACACACACACACGCACACATACATGCACACGACCAGGCGACAGCACACACGTCCACAATCCATGGCCCTTTGTGCAACACAAATACAGAAGATTCATGTTCCTTATCTAAAAAAGCTGACTGTGTGTGTGTGTGGGGAGGGTGGGGGGGGGCAGCTATGCGATTACTGCGTCAAATTAACCACTGAAGCTTTTCAGCCAACTTCGGAAAAATGCATGAAATCAAATGCCATCATTGTTCAAATGGAGGATTAGTCCAGGGTGCTGTGACCTTCTCCGGATCTTCTGAAAAGCTCTTCAATATTTGAGCGAGTGCTGTCATTTCTCACTCGATTGTTGAGCACAGAGGATTCTCTGTCCTCCATTCATGGGTGAAAACGGTTGTCAGCTCGGGACACTGTGTGTGTGTGTGTGTGTGTGTGTGTGTGTGTGAGCCAATATGTGAGGGGGTGTGATTTTGTCGAACACAATATGCTTTAACATATGTCAGCGCTCTTCATGTGCAATTTGACTGAGTCTGTGTTTGCATGTACAAGACTGTAATTTTCCTCAGACACATACAAGCGAACATACACGTGCACGCTGACTGAAACACGCACGCACACACACACACACACGAACACTACTGAGCTTTAGGTTCAGGTGCATATACAGTATTTTTATGAATGTTTCTTATTAAGTTGTCGCCTCAGTAGAGAATGATGGATGGCCTTCTCTCAGTGGGATTGTGGTGAGATGTTACAGTTGCAGGTGTGTGTGTGTGTGTGTGTGTGTGTGAGAGAGAGAGAGAGAGAGAGAGAGACCGCTACAGTGTGATATGAATACAGGTCTCGGTGGGAAAATCCCTACCTCTAGTCAAGAGCCTGCCCCCCCTCCTCATCCTCCTCTTCCTTCTCCTCCTCCTCCTCCTTTTCCCTTTCTCCTTAGAAACCAAACGCTCACGCTTTGAGAGCCACGACCTGAGAATAAAATAAAATATGTGTTGACGTGTACAGACATAAAATTAACCCAGACAGGAAAGTGGAAAAAAAAACAAACTCACAAACACTTTTTCTTTTTTCTTTTTACTGTCTTTTACACAGAAACGATGCCACAGTTACACTGGGCTCATGATTTAGAGATTACACAATCTGTAACAAATCAGCCTGACATTTTACTTGTCACACTCATGTCCACAGGCTTATTTATGTCCTTAGAGAAAAGAAAGGAAAAAAAAGTCATCATCAAAAATGTCAGAATTTCTCCTCCAGTACAAAAACCCATTATTTTTCATCTTTGAGATTTCACAACGAGAGGGAGTGGAAACATAAGTCCTACAGTACATGCACACTAAAATTTGGACGTAGTCATTCATGCCACTGTTCCCTCATAGCTCTGCATCACACTGCCGTCTTAAGTCACAGTTGTGATCCCACAATGCAAGTGGCCTTGGCCAAACGTGCGAAAATGAAACGCGGTGTAAATATAGCTCCGTAGCTCATGCTGTTTCCTCCATCGACTCTTGTTAGAAAAACAATGGTATCCTATTATTCACTGGGCCGTGATTGAACTGGGAGAAAAGACTTCACTGTTCTTCACAGCTGTGCTGTTGGAGACTCCTCCAGTCATCAGTTACCGTCCTTCAGACACAATCCAGGAGTTAGTCGATCACTTCTGTTCCTCACCTCGCTTCACCTTCCAAACGCATTATTTTCCAGGATAAAAAAACCTTCCTGCTCTTTCCTCCTGTCGTGTCATGTTCTGCGTCACTGTACGTCCAGCAGGTTGGCTGGCTGATGGACTATTTTTTTTTGGGGGGTGGGGGGGGGCTGGGTCGGCTGAGTTTGCACATGCAGAGTCACCGTGGGGGCATTGTTCAAAAAATGTTCCCTAAACACGAGTGACCGTCTCAAAGGTCAGGAGTCTGAGAATAACTCCTGTGATATTTAGAAACACCTTTTGTTTCCTGATAGCCTGGCGAGCTGGTGATACTGAGGTAATAAGAGGAGTCAGTTGGCATGGCAACTATCCCTGTGACCTCTGCGGGCCGATGGCGGCTGCATAAAGGCCCGTTATGCAATAGGCCGAATTCGCTTAAAGCATCTTTTTTCGCTTCACATGAACGAAAAACAGTGAAAACTTTGAAACTTATAGAACGGGACAACGTGACCTTTATAATTTCTGACTCTTAATAAACGAATCATTTGTCTGCCAGGTGAAAACGTTAAAATACAGGTGTGTTGTGTACACCTGACGTGTTCACAGCCTCACAGAATGACAGTGAATTCAACGTCTCACTCAAGTGAAAGTATATTAGAAGTCACGCTGCAGAAACTGGCCAACATCTGGATTATTCATCTAATCTAAACTACTATATATAATTGTAACTGCAGCAGGTTTCCCTCTGAGTTGTGCTGAAGTTATCTGTGAAGTGGCACAACATGGACACATTGGGGGTGAAGTATGTTTTTTTTACACCTTCTGTGTGTGTTGGAACATCTCAGACCAGATCATGTGGCAAAAACAAAATTCAAATCATCAGGAAAAAAAAAAAGAGAAAAGAAACAGAAAAAAGCCACAGGACTTGGCCCCGTCTCAGGAATATCTGCATAAATGATTCACGACAGAGGAAATGTGTCTCAGAGCGGCAGCTGCGAGGCGGTTGTTTGTGGACTAATGCACGCAGATTATCACCCATTCCTCAGGCAGGGGGCGGGAGAGAGATACTGGCGAGCAGACCAACAGCGCACTCTTGGAAATCTGCTCTTCCCTTCCCCGCCACCATCACCACCACCATCATCACCACCGCCGCTGCGTAATCAGGCAGCTCCAGGGCTGAGGCGCACCGAGCCACACAGCGCGCTGCTTATTGATAAGACTCCTTGGAAGAAGAGGACCGCAAACCACCGTCCTGACCTGCGACGTTACTTCACACGCTCGGCCCGTGAGCTGGACTTTTATTGGGACGCATCACGGTTAAAGAGACGCTTATTAACAGCTGGGAAAAGTCAAGTCAAGTGGATTTTAAAATTAATGATATATTAAAGAAACCGGGACAAACCCTTTGGAATAATTTAAACTTTACTTACTTTCCGAGTCTCCTGGATAGTTTTGCCTTGTGACGTTTGAACGTTCGCTGCTTAGAAATGTCGCAAAGTCTTTTGTTAATTCAATTTATCGCTTTTAATTTGCGCTTTTAGCCCGAAAAAACGCACACGCACGCACGCACGCACGCACGCGCGAGGTGAACTAAACAGAGAAGACTGAACATCACGCCGAAGAAGAAGTTGGAGGTTTCTTGTTTTTACACAGTGGGTGCCGCAGACCTCTCTCCCTCTTCTTCTTCTTCTTCTTCTTCTTCTTCTTCGGATATCTCCGCTGGAGACCCCGCAGTGTGGACACACCGTCAACGCGCGCGCAGTTCCGCAGGGCGAGCCGCTGTCCCCCACCCGCGCGCACTGCTGAGGAGAGAGGGACTCTCGCGCTTCCATAAATGCCCGGTCCGTCGAAGAGGCTCGAGGCTGGGCAGCAAGATGAGCTCGTGGGTGCAGCTGCTGCTCGTGTTGCTGGCTGCGTGTCTGCGGTTTGGCGTAGCCGAGGTGAGTTAGCATCAATCACAGTGTGAGAAACTTTTACACTTTACTGAAGCGACTGTCACTAGTCCTACGGCAGCCTGCACGTTATCCTGCACGCACGTGAAGCCCTAATTAAGTTTTATTTAAAGTCAGCACGAGCACTGACAGGATATAAAATAGAGACAGCTAATATAAACTTCAATTATTCTCTTTAAATCCTTTTATTACTCTGCAGCAACTATTTCCTAAGAATTACATCAAAAATTCAAAATAAGGCAACAAATTCTGTATTTTTAAAAACAGTATTTCTTGTATTTTGTTTTATTTTTGACTGTAATTATATTATTATTCTCTTACATCATCAGGAGCATATATACTATAGGTTATATATATGTTCCTGTCAAACACAAGAGAAGATACACAGACCAACATCATCATCAAACTCAGGTGTTTTTATTTTATTTTATATAACTTTGGAGTTGGTGCACCTGCTTTAGTCCAGTCTCATAATAAAAGTCCTCCCGGCCGCCTGTGGGATCCTTGCAGAAGATAACTGTTATTCCCCCCATTAACTGGCGTTATGAATGGATGCCCAGAGGCAGACGCATGCGGAGGTCTTCCTCTTGTGGGTGATGAGGCAGGAAACAGAAACTTGCCATGAAAGGCCCCTTCTGCAGCTGGATGCTCCACGTGGTTAAGTGATGCGTTCATGGATGCGGTTCCAGATGTTGAGGGACTGAGTCAGTGAGCGCCGTCGTACTGCGACGTCGTGCCGCGGAGGCCACATGTTTGTAACAGTTGATGAGCAGCGGAGACCACAAACTGTGACACTGCTATTTATTTATTTTTGTGTCAACATGACACATTGTGTTGTTGTTGATTTTTTTTTGGGGGGGGGGTCTAATTGTGGGAGGCCTTTACATATTCACCTGAACATATAGGCTTTGTATGTGTGTCACATGGGTGTTGCCACGCAGACGATGCGCTTATTACTGCTGTTTCCTCCTCCAGTGAACCACATGTGCACCTCTGCGCCGCTTGATTATTCCACTGTAAATCTGTCTGAATGAAGGTTTCTTATAAACCCGTGAAAGTGAACAGGCAAATACAGACGCTGGATAGATGGACCAAGCCGGACTGTCTGCTCCAGGTCACGCAGGAAGACCAAACTTTAACCAAAGGTCAAGTGAGGCTCGGCGATAAATGATGTAATATTGGAAAAAGGTCGGAAACGCGGATTAAACCTGAATGAAAGATAAAAATCAGATTCACCGTGTCTCTCAACCTACTTCTATAAACTGAATTTATTCCCTGATGTGAAGTCTGTAGAAGTCGGTGGCACCGTCACGCCCAGTGAATCAGATTCTTCCTCTCCGCCTCCGTTCAGGTTTAATCTGTGTTTCATCTCCGCAATGAAACGCCAGTGTCAGTGGTTCCTAAAACTAAATGGAGTTTAAACACTGTGCGCTGTTAATGAAATATATAATTCCCCTTTCTTTCTCTGAGCCACTTGAACAGCAGAGAACGTACTGTACGTAGTCCACCGTCACCATGACTACTCAACACGAAGGGAGATTTTGTGGAAAACACATAGCTACGAGGGATGACTTCAAATTCCTGTCGTCGACCCGTCTTTTCATTTTACGGCTTCTTGTAGACGCCACATGAAAAAGGAAACTAGAATCTGACAGTGCACGTGTTTCAAGAGGGAGAGCGTTACAGAGGCTTTGAGGTATACAACCAGGAATCCCCCCCCCCCCCCTCCCCATGTCTAATTTTAAAGTTATAGTCAGGGAGTCTGTAGGTTCAATCACCTCCCTTATAAAAAGAAGAAAGTGATCATGAGAGAATGAGTTTGAAACACACATCTCCTGTTGAGAGTGAGTGATAATTTAAAAGCTTCTTATAATGAACGTATACCTTCACCTACAGCGCCACACAAACTCCTCATTATCTTTATAATTGCGTCAGGCGCCTTTCCAACTCGCAACTACATTACGAAGAAAAGAATTCATTAAAGTCACATTTACTCACATATTCCAGTATTGTGCACGTGTAGTTTTCACAGTTTCAGTGTCTACATGTGAAGCCTCACACATGTGCTGCTGCTGCTGCGCCGACAGCAATCTGGACCCTCTAATTATGTACGATTAGATGTTCCCTCTCCTGCCCGGCCGGCTGCAGCCTGATGCCTGTACCTGGCATTCCTCAACGTGTCCGGGAGCTTCAGGTGATAACTTCTGGATTATGTCGAGAATTTAGGGTGTTTTTTTTTTTTGTTGTTGTTGTTGTTGTTGTTGTAAAAACTGTGAGGTGTTGGTTACACGGAGCAGGACAGTTTCTCAGGAGAGGAAGAACTGTCCAGCTGATCTAACAGCTGTTGTTGTCTCTGCTTCATCATCACGAGCCCGTTATTTGAAAAGAGGTCAACTGTTCCAGATGCAGGTGACGGATGAGACTCCAAGCGCAGGGAGGGAATATTAGCTTTAGACTCACTGACTTCACACTTTTATTTGCCATTTTATGGGCAATTAATCATTTCTTTACCAAACCACGGGGGCTAGAGCGTCTTGCAGGGAGGCATCACACATCAGACTCGACGATCTCTCCCCGGAAAGAAAATAATCAACAACTATTTTGATAATAAATGTTGTATAAATGTTGTAGCGTTGGTCCCAGAAAACGTGGAAGTTCAGGACATCACTTTGGGCTTTAGGACAGTTTGATGGATATTTTTCATCATTTTCTTTTACAGATGAATCCATGATGAGGAGACGTGCTAGCTGCAGCCTCACCTGTTGGTTTAGTTCTCAGTAACAGGAAATATCTTCTTTCTTTTCTTTCCCCACTGAGCCTCCATTATTTTAGTATCTCGACATCTTGAACGTATCAAAATACTCGTCCGTCACAGTCGCACGTTGAACATCACCGACGTGTGTTTACGTATTCTGTCTGTGCAGTTTGAATCTGTTTACATCTGTTTTGTTTATCAGAACCAAAGTGTTTATTTAATATTTCCTGCTCAGACACAAATCTTCATGACAGCAGGCACCACGGCGAACAAAGGCAAACATCCTATAATTAACATCAGACACAATTAGCCGAGCAGGCGGGTTCGCTCCGTCGTCGGCAGAGGAGGGAGGAAATAATCATGATGACTCCTCAGGGGCATCGGCAGCTCTGCGGCGGAGATGTCAGTGTAATACAGCAGGCGTTTCCCCGCTGGAGAATCTGACTGTATGAAAGGACGTCCAACAATGGGGGAAAGTCAGTGGCATACAGTTTGGGCAGGGTGAGGATACACCTTCATTTCATGGATGGCTACTTCCTCTGGCTAAAGCTCTTGCTTCCCGCCGGGATTTCATTATATTCTCCAGACCCCGGGAGGAGCCGTACTCTGGGCTGGAGTTGCGATATAAAATAAAATGAATCTGTATTTTTCTTTTTTAAAAAACAGCCGGGTCAGATCTCACTGGCTCCTCTCAGGTCGTCTTCCGTCGGTTCACCTCACCGATGAAGCACATCCGCCGCGTTTAAACCAATGTGAGGAAGTGTGTCGACCCATGTCTGATCCTTGTCCGTCTTTTATTCATCTATTATCCCTCTTTTCTTTTTTTTCAGATGCACCTCTCCTCTCTCCTCCTCTCTATATCACTCCTTCCCCCACTTCCTGACTCCTTCCTGGCTCCTTTGACCCCTAAATGTTAGCAGATGAGAAGACACAACGCCAATAGTCATTCACCCTGCTCTTAGTGACCATTGTGTGTCTGCTTTGGTTAACACCCCCCCCCCCTCCAGCTCTCTCACCCATTAATGACTGGGGGGGTTAAACCCACAGTCAGTCTATAGAGGGACAATGAGCTGCTGCTCGGTTGTTGTTGTGCTGGTATGGAAATATTTAGTGAAGAGCAAGTTGGATAAAGTTTCCTTTTGTTATTATCAACAGATTCCACGAGGAAAGCAAAAGCAGAACTGAGTTTTCCTCCCGACCGTGGAGCCAGACGCTGATATCATGTTTGTCTCTGCGCCATTAAAACCTTCCAGAAAGCGTCAGATATATATTCCTTCACTGCGGGAAACAGGACGAGTGCAGGAGTGTAGCTGCTGTTTGAAGGCTCAGCCAGTTCCAACCATCAAGTCTCTGAGATGTTTTCATATTTATTTATTCTCAGGCATCACAGATGAATTAATAGATAGTTAATAATAATGAAGAATGTTAGTTTTTATGTTAAATTATCGAGAGTTGTAGCAGGTTCCAGTTTCCAGTCTTGAGTTAACTAGTAGTTATTAGTTCAAGCCATTTGTTTCTGATCGATTGATTAATCATTTACATTGATATTTTTGTGGGGCACTGCTACATTACAAGAAATACAAACTATAATAACGAGCTTTTGAAATGTGAAGCGAGCCGCCTGTTAAACGCCACGGGGCGAGATGTGTGATGATTCTGAATGTGTCAGGAGAACCGGCGAGGAGAACGTCGGCGCGAGCGGACACGCCGTGTGGATAATGTGAGGCTTAGTTTAAACGTCACCTTCATCTGTGAGACCACACTTTGCGTTTCCTGCCGGACCAGGCCTGCAGACCTCGTCCGTCTGACTTCCTGTGGAGTTTATTTTTCTCCTGCGACCGATCGAAACTCGGTCGACTAAGACTCTTCTCATCGACTAGCGTTACAGAGCGATCGCCTATTGTTCCTCGGTCGGGCAGCCGCACACACTGAAGCGCTCGGTTGCTGCAGGAGTGTTGTTTCATTTCCTCAGAGGAACTGTTTGGAAAACTCTGTAATGCCTGTTGCAGGATGCAGAAGGGCGGGAAATTCTCAAACAGCTATTCTTATAGTCTTGTGCTGAAAAAAAAAAAGTGTCTAAATGTCTAACGTGTCGTCTTCTTTTCCTCTTTTCCCATGGTCCTGTTCTACGGCGGCCCAGGCTGGTGTAGGATATCTCATGTGGTTGGTGTTGTGTGTTTCAGGGGGACCCTCTGCCTGCAGCCCTGGTGGAGCTGGTTAGAAACAGCCCCATCGCCTCCATAGAGGACCTCCAGCTGCTGCTGCTCTCTGACTCCGTAGGTAAAGATCACAGCTCTACTTCTATTGTTACATTCACTGAAACCGGATTCACTGCTGGGTTATTGTGTTATTGTGGATCCTGACACGGTTGTGCTGCGTTCACATTCTTACTTTAATCTCAGCGACGTGTTAAATCTCGACGTGAACCGAACTGTAAAGGTTGGCGGACCAATAACGTGATCTCTGGTTTACTGTGTCTGTAGCTCATTTATTACAAATAAATAAATACTATGATGAAATACTAAAACTACAGTTTCATGGGAAACATACACCATTGATCCTTTCAAAATAAAGTGCATCAATCCAAAACATTTTCTTACTTCCTGGACTGACAGTAGACACAGAGTCCATGTTGTTCTCACCAACTCTGTCGACTCAGATTTCATGTTTCCTCTTAAATAAAGTTCTGGATCATTTCAGATGCTTTTTAAATGGGACAAAATGTAATCAAGAATACACTAATTAATACTTCTAAGATGTGTAAAGACGAACTGAAAATTAACAACATCAATTAGTAGTTACTAACTGTGACTGGTGAACATGATCGGATCAAAGTGAGAAGTACAACAACAGTAACTTTAAGTAGCTCCACGCCTCACACTCACTCACATCAGTAACATGTGACGTTAACGACCCCCACACCCTCTTTGTTGCCCCCGCTCGCTCTCTCTCTCTCTCTCTCTCTCTCTCTCTCTCTCTCTCTCTCTCTCTCTTCTCTCTCTCTGTCCTCGCACGCCCACATGCAGGGACCTCGTCCACACATGCAGAGGGCGCTACAACGCCTCACAATATGAGATATCACACCAGGGGACAAAAGAAACGGGCTCGTGCATAAATCAGTTGCTGCGTTTAAGTCAAACGCTGTGTTTGTTTATTGTTTTGTCTCAGATGAGGAGGACGGGACTTCTGCAGCCAATGGAGGTCACAGACTCCCGAGGAGCCTCGGTGAGTCAAGCCCCCTCCTCCCTCCTCCCTCCTCCCTTTCTGGTCCTCCACAGTGTTATTATTCAGAACACTGCTTTCTTGTTGCGCTCACAATGTGAACTTATTGTGCACGGTGAGGGAGCGAGGCGTTGCTGCTGTAACTCTCATGCGGCTTCTTCAGATGTAAAAATAAAAAACATGCGTCAGAGTAAATGTTGGGTTAATAGAAGGTCGAAGTGGAGAATTCCTGATTTTCCTCATGAGCTGTGGAAGTACTCCATCCTCATTAGTGCAGGACAGCGGGTTTGTTCAGTCAGCCTTGATTTATGTGACAGGTGTGGTTTTAGTGACGCGGTAAAATCCTTCCCATTAACCTTTCTTTTTTAAGCTATCATGATAAAGCAGATGTCTGAATTACTGCACATCAATCTACAGCCGTCTGGGTGACGAGGAAACACTAATGGTCCTACATTAATCCTCGTAAAGAGGAACCCTGTGTGTCCGACCCCAGAGACGCTTATTGAACAAGGAACATTTCTGAAATTCCCTCGTGTTTCAGATCAATACAACACCGATTAGAAGAAGCTTTAAACCGCTATTGTATAAAACCGTAAAGAGCTGTCACCACACTGTCCCATAGATAAACATGCACTCAGACTTCTGAAGGAGCCTCATGTGCATTTTGGTTCTTCTCTCCTTGTTGGTTCAGCTAACACGTCCACGAAAGGGAAGGTGGTTGTTAACGGTCGCTTTTTTACAAACACAGTACGTTTTGAATGCTAACACTCACGCTAATGCTAACACCAGTGCTAGCAGCGACGCTCACACTTCGTCGTGTCGTCCCTCAGATGCCCAGCCGGCCCAGCAGGCTCTGTGTAAAGTGCGTACAGAGGTGGTTGAGATCACCAGGGCAATGCTGGACCGCAGCAACGCTAACTTCCTGTTATGGCCGCCTTGTGTGGAGGTGCAGCGCTGCTCCGGCTGCTGCAACACCAAGAGCCTGCAGTGTGTCCCTGTGGTCACGCACACCAGATACCTGCAGGTAAACAACCGCATGCACACAAATACACGGACTGAACATGAAGGTCAAAGCACGCACATTTAGACGGAAGGAAAAATGGCGCCCGCGATGTGTTTTTGTTACAACTCCTCCCTGTGATTCGCTCCTTATCCAGGTCATGAAGATCGAATACGTGAATAAAAGACCCACGTACGCCAAAGCGGTGGTGTCGGTGGTGGATCACGTGGAGTGCCGGTGTCAGCCGGCGCCACGTCCTCCGGCGCCCAAGAGAAAGTCGTCTCGCAGACAGCACAGCCACCAGCATCAAAACCTGACGCTGGGCCAAGAGCACGGACAGGGACAGGTACAGTGTGGACGCTCTCTGTTGTATTAAATTCTCACCTTACACGTGCAAAGACACAAGTTATCACAGAGTTTAGTTTAAGCAGCCGAGCTCTTGTGTAACTTCTAGTTACATGTTTCTCAAAACTTTATTGTTGTTTAATATAATATTAATGTGGTAAGTTGATTTTAAAGTGTATAATATTATAATTAGGTCAGAAATACACTGAAGAAGCTTGTGGAACATTTACTCATCTACACTGATGGTAAATGGACAAAAGTGAGATGAACTGCATCAGTTAAGCTGAACTTCATCGTGTTGAATTTTTATTACCGCAGGTCAAGATGCACTCCAAGGACGAGCTCCATCAGTGGGAGGAGCTGAAACAGAACCAGAGGGCCCACCTGGAGGATCTCCTGGAGCAGCACTGGAGCCCCAGAGGAGACACCTTCACCCAGCCCGGAGAAGGCTACAGTCTGGCTGGGGAGGACGCATCTCGGTCCGGAGAGGCCGTTCACTTCGCTCCACACTGGGCACATAACTCCAGCGGGCTCCACGGGACCGGAGAGCAATCTGAGAACGTGGAGAGGAAGCACGGCAGGATCTCGGACGGCAACAAGACTGTTTCCTCAGAGGGTGATGTTGGTGTTGAGCCAAAGAACAAGCTGGTAGAAGGTGGGAACGGGTTGCTGCTCAACGTCACTGAAGGGAAAGTGAATGAGGGAAACGGGGGAAGGGACAAAGCTGCACAAACACGCAGTCCACTACTGCAAGAAGACAAATCCAAATTTACAAAGAGTCACACGAGTGGCATCTCTCCGCCTGTTACTCAGAATCCTCAAGCCAAATTCAGTCCAACTGAGGAAACCATCAGCCAGAGAGTCGGGAGCAGAGCCCGACCGACCAAAGAGCCCAACCCGGACCCCCGAGAGCAGGGGAGGCGGAGGGGGAACGAGACGCCGGAGGAAGAGAGGATATTACAGATCGAGGAGGCGAAACTGGAGGAGGAGAGAAGAGAGCTTCTGCTCCTCCACAAGAGGCTGGACCAGGAGAAGGAGATCCTGAGACAGCAGCAGGTGAAACGAGAAGAGGAGGAGAGGCAGAGAGAAAAGGAGGCGGACGGTCGACATCACCTGCATGGTAAACATCATCGTCTGCAGACAACTACACAGAAACCAGGTAAAATCAGGATTTAAGAAATAAAAACACAAATATGAAATATTTTTAATAAATCATTTTTTGTTTTTTAATTTTAACTTTTCCTTTAATATGTAAATGCTTTTTTTTTTCCTGCAGAGAGCACAACATCTACGACTACCACGCGGCAGCCCTCAGCTCCAGCAGGCCCCAGACCTCCAGCTCGTCCAAACCAAACGAAGAGAAGGATGAGGAAGAATCGCAAACGGATCAGCAAGGCAGCTATGAGAGCGATGCTAATGTAGAGCTAAAGTAAAGCCAGGTGAGTTCACATGACCTATCAGACAACAAACAATCTAAAGATCTAAATGCCGGAATGAATCATGCAGCTCGGTGAAGTTTAAAGTTTGCCTTCCTATATTTCCCCCTCAGGGACACAACGTGAACTTGGTGTATTTTGTGGATAATCCAGAGGTGAAGCAGAGTGACTCCCTTCATATAAATATTTATTCATTCATTCATTCAGTAACCTGCTCATCCTGTGAGATCTCCTCAGTAACACTACTAATAACTGTCTGGTGAACCTGTAATGACACCTGGACGGAGTAAGACGAGGGTGAGAGGAAAATGGAATATAAATAAAAGGTGGACCTTGTTTTTTTTGTTTTTTGTTTTTTGTTTTTTAAGAGAACACTTCTCTACAACGACAGTTGCTGGTGTGAAGTAACAAGCGGCATCTGAAGACTGACAAATCGTGTGCGAGCACAGTACATCCGGAGGACTGACACTGCATCGCTGTAGAACTGTGGATAATCGTGCAATTTCAAAACTCTTCGTGGAACCATGTTTGATATCAACAGAGAGAAACTGCACTTATATTTTGACGAAACCGAGTCTATACGGGGTTTAAATGATAAAGTTTGTTGCTGAAAGACTTGTTTTTGTGATAACGACAGTCAGACCGGACTGTTGAAAAATGGACGTAACTCTTCTGTGTCACGAAAGAATCTGTTGTATTGTAATTGGATAATCTTAAGAGACAATCATCAATAGACGGCAATGACAACTAATGCTGACTAAAACCACCAATATTCCCCATGTGTGATAAAACTCACACATCTGGAGCTCAGCGTTGACTCTGCTGGGAAGATGAAGCTGTGTAGATTTACCGTACCCAGGCCTGATATCATTTATTAGCTCATTAAAACAGTCATGGTCTCTCTCTAACCATATTTAATATTTAACTCATTGCAAACACTGGATTTACACAGATGTGATCAGAGAACAAAAACATGCATTAGTTTTAAGATCTCACCACGGGTGTGAAGAAAAAAAAAAGAGTGAGGTGCTCTCTGAATATGAGGTGATGGCGTTCCACCTGTGAACCCACCGTGTGCTATCTTTCTTATTTATTTATCTCTACCATTACTGTGGATTAACTCTCCATAGAAATACTGCATTCAGCTGCCGTGATGACTGGGTGGTTCCATCAGAAACACTCAACAAGTTTAGAAAAGAAAAATAAAAGAAGATCAAAAGCTTCTGCGACCTCCCAGTATCACGCAGTGTTTAACTTCTGTGTCTAAAAAGTGTGTGCATGTGTGTTTGTTTTGTATGCCTAAGTGTGTGGTGTAGTGTGTGTATAGCCACACCTACACCTTTGTCATGCATCTCAATACATGTAGCAGCATATATCTGTTTCTCTCTGTCACTTTCTCTCTTTGATAGAGAGACGTTTTTGTCTTTTTCCAATCAATACAATCACGTTCCTTTTAAACTCTTCAGGAAACTGAACGGGTCGAAACAAGTGAATCAACAGCTCGTCACTGAAAAGGACAGCGGGACTTTGCAAACGTAGATAATGTTTTTGTGTATTTCCATTAGAAAGAACACGTAGAAACACTCTGGTGATGCTCTTTGGTTTTCAGTGATCCATAATCAGCCAGACATCTTAAGTTATTGAAAAAACATGGCTTGTATGTCCTTTGTGTCAACTTACAACTGTTACTGATTTTGTCTGTTTTATTATGAGATATGATGGAAAAAAAAGGAATGTTTGTGATAACGTTGCCACCTAATGCTATTTTCATATGGGTATAAGAAGCTAATGTGCTGAAATCTACTTTGTTTTGTGTTTTTATTCCATTTCTCCTCTAAATCTTCTATCATCACCGGGCCGACGGCCGCTGCTCAACACGTGACCAGCAACTGACTGACAGCAAAACGGATTTTAAGGCTAAAGGCTAATTCAGGCGTCCTCGGCGTCATGCGACATAAATGTGGTTATCTGTGAGGCTGTAAGAGTCTGCAGACATTGTAGTGGCTCAGTTGTATTTAGGCACAGCTGCGCTTTGAGCTAAATGCTAGTGTCAGCTACTGCTAACATGCTAACAGTAACAACGCTAAAATGCTGACGCTAAGCTGGTATGAGGTTTACCACGTTTAGCGTCTCAGTTTAGCATGTTAGCAAGATAACGTTTGCTAGGACAGAAGAAAGTACAGCTGTAGCTGATGATGCCTTTTGTTCTGAAGGTATTTAGTCAAAAGAAATGTTGAATTTTTCACACTTGGTGGCGCTAAATTAAATGTTTACCATCAGGTAAGAGGATCAGTAAATTTATTACGGTTCATACCGAGGGGGATAGTTTTCAAACAAATTTAACAAAAAGCCAAAAATGTCACTTTTATGACACGAACTATCTGACTTTCTTACCACTTGCTGCACTCAGCCTGTTTGACATGTTGTGTTCACACAGTGCATCTTCAGCTCTCCAGAGGCTTCATATTGACTCCTGGAATCCACTGCCTCGTATTGAGCGTTACTCCTAGAGATGTGCAGTGAGGGTTGTTCAGTCTGACAATAGAGACAGAAAAGAAATAGTGGGGGGTTGATGTACTGTGGGTGAACTCTGGCACACACTCTCCTGATGGTTTGTTTTTCACATTTACCCACTTGACTCTTGGCTGCAAAAACTCCACAACTCAGCAGTCAGCTGCACGGCTCTGTCTGCTAATTACCGAGTCAAGAAGTCGTCTGCTTTCCTGTCTAAGTGGAATCATACGAGGGATTTCTTTGCAGCACAATAAATGCTAATGACAATCTTGCAGATGTGATTATGTCTGAACGCATTTTGGGCTCGAGGAGCCTTGTTGTCTTTATAAAATTTGACAAATAACTGGGTTTGATCCCTTAAACTCAATGTGTATTCAGGTATTCATGCATTACTTCCCGTTGCCCTACTGTCAATCTCACACGGACGTACTACGTCCAAACGGCAGACCATCTCCAAATTCAGCATCAAGGTGGGATGCCTGTTTTTTTCCGTGGGTGTCCGAGCTGCCCCCCCCCCCCCCCCCCCCCCCCCCCCCCCCCCCCACGGACTTCAAACAACAGCAGGGTAGAGAAGTGAGGGCAGGCTTGTTGACTGTGACAAACACACACAGGGGTCAACCACCATGACAGTGTGGGAGTGTCTCTGAGGGACCAGGGACTGTGACTAAAGACACATAGCTGACTGACTGACCTTAAAGGCCGGTCAGTCAGTCAGTCAGTCAGTCAGTCAGTCAGTCAGTCAGTCAGTCAGTCACATAACCAGCTAACAACCTGGAACAATATAATGACCCATCATTGACGGTTTAATGGAGAAAAACCAAACTCATAACAAACCGTGACCCGACTAGTAGTCCCAATCGAAGCCTGTTAAATCCAGTGTC
Source organism: Seriola aureovittata (assembly GCF_021018895.1). Classification (NCBI taxonomy): domain Eukaryota; kingdom Metazoa; phylum Chordata; class Actinopteri; order Carangiformes; family Carangidae; genus Seriola; species Seriola aureovittata. The sequence goes on from NC_079380.1 coordinate 23,518,762, forward strand.
CTGATTTATCGGTGATCAGTTCCCCGGCTCTTCGAGCTGAGGGACGGAGCAGAGGTGCAGACTGCAGTCACTGACTTCTGAGTTCTTTGGGTTTGAACCCAACCCACAGCTGACATTTCCCTGTCTGAAACATGCCGGTAAGGTAAACTTGGAGACTGTGAGTGTGAATGTTTTGTCTCTACGTGTTAACCATGTGACAGACTGGTGGCTTCTGCAAGGTTTACCATGTTTTTTTTTTTTGTGTGTGCAATGCATGCTGGGACAAACTGAATATGTTAATATGTCTGATTAGTTTATTTTATTTTTCTATGTGTGTTCGTGTTTGTGTGTCTCACGACCAGGACGCTTGAAAACAGTTATTTCATTTGATGTATTGTGCGACTTTATGTGTTTGTAGCTGTTTCTAATGGCCACACTCCAACACGGGTAAAAGTGGGCATCATGAACGCAGGCGAAGACACAATAACCACAAAAATATGGGGGTAATGTGACACGGCACACACTTTCAGATGATCTCACCGTGTTACACTCGGGTGTTCACCCAAAAAAGTGCCAGAAATAGCTGAGTAAACAATGACAAAAAAAGAAAGGCCGAAAGAAAAGTCTGAAGCCTGGCTCCTCTCTCAGTCGTTCACACACACAGCTGGTCGAAGGGGGTGTGAATGTTGGATTGCCAGTTTCAGAAAAGTAACAGATGATTGGATGCAGCCCAGTTCCAACAGTGGAAAGGTGCATGTGGGGGAGGATAGTAATGTCTTGTGTTGTAAGGGACATAAATCTGTCCCACCTTGGGGACCTGGGAGGAAACACGTGTCCTCGTTGGGACTTTTAGGGTTCAAACGTGGTTTAAGGAGAAAGGTAGAGTCAGGTTTGGGGTGAAGCATGAAGTGGGTTTGGTAAAGGTCAGTCTTTAGAGAATGAATGAATGCGTGTGTGTGTGTGTGTGTGTGTGTGTGTGAGAAGCCAGGCATTGAAACATGTGGTGGACCTCTGGGAATGTGCGTCCATGCGGAACAGGAGCGGCTTTAGTTTTGCTTTTTCTGAATTCTGCTCTTTCACCGTATCTCATCTCGTCGACGGGGAGGGCGGGAGACACACGGTCAAAAAAAAAGGGAACGTTTTTTAAGCATCAATGAGGAAGTGTAATTTAAATAACACACTGCCAAAGTTCCAGCTCCCTCATCAGTGACAAAAACAGAGACTTTAAACTAACATTAAAACTTTCAGAGGAGAAAACTTCCAATGGAAAATGAATATGTGAACATTTGTTGACATGTACATGAATGTACAGGTTGTTACCTCCTTTGTCTTCCCCGCTTGTGTCATAATTGATCTCACAGTGATAAGTACTGACTCAGCTCTTCCTCTCCGAACACCTTTAACACCCTAACACGCCCAAATCACACTTACTTTGCACTTTCACTGCACTTCTTCACCTGACCTCCTTGCACTCATTAAATAGACGTAGACGTGAGGTTTCCTACTGCACTGAAGCTTTAGTCTTGTCCCTCACTTGTAAGTTGCTTTGGATAAAAGCAGATGAGTGAATGTAAAGGGATAAGAAAATATAATTCTTGAACAGAAACAGACAAACAACAGAGTGACATTAAAAAGCTTCTCATTGTCCAAACTGCCTTCGAAGGGCATGTCTCTGCCACGACCGTCTGTGTTTCAGTTTGTCCTGGATTCCCTGATGTACAGTCGTTAGGAAACAGGAGGCCTTTGAACAGGAGGTTACACAAGCATCCGTGTGGCGCCACGCACCCCCTACACCTTCCACTGCTTTTATTTTCCTGTTTTTATGTACGACAAAGGACGGGGACACGCTGTACACAGATGACCACAAAACCACCTCGTCATCAAGCACGCGCGCACACACACACACACACACACACACACAGTAACATCGATGTGTCCATTGACACACGCATTTGTCCTTTATGTGCTCCTCTCCTGGTTTTCGCTGATGAGGATCAATATGAATCTGCCACTCGTTTCACGCCACTGCTCTCCGGCGGTGAGAGTAAAGTGTTTTTGGAGCAGAACCACTGAAAACGCCAACAATGCTGGAAAAACCCCTCGCACAATGTTCGTCAAGGCCACAGAAACAAGAGTGTGAGCGCCTTCACGGGCACAGTGACTCAGGCGGTGTGTGTCACAGTGCTCCTCAGCCTCATCGGACAGGAAGCTGTACCTAGCGATGGGCTGAAAACACAGGAAGTCGATATCAGCATGCCTGGAATTCCAGCATTGTCTCTGACAAGAAAGACTTCTGCATCGCTCAAGCACATTATTTTCACGATAAAAAATTTTACAGTAACGTTGCATTGCAGCCCCGTAAATGCCTGCAAACCACATACTGTGTGTATCACACGCTCACACCTGCTTCCAGAAACTGACAGACCCTGAATACATGTGTACAACCCTGGCAGGCTGGACAGATGTGCAGATAAACAGAGCAATAAATTAGATAATGCTGTGTGTGTGTGTGTGTGTGTGTGTGTGTGTGTGTGTGTGTGTGTGTGTGTGTGTGTGTAAGTGAGGTAGAGCGAGATGGTCTAACCACTGTATACACAGCTCTGCAGATATCCACCCTCTGATTTTGAACTCAGCTGCCAAATTGCTGTATAGAAATGTCCTAGCTGAAAATTTTGCACCTGTTCACAGATACAGACACACACTAGTGGTGTAGGCAGGGTAACAAATGGGCCAGAGATTGACGAATACCCAGACACAAAGAATCTGTGCCTGTGGACAAAAACTATTTTTAGCAAGAGATGAGGAATTAAATTTTGTTGCCACGACAACTTAGTTTCGGTCTCAACATTGGTACAGACGCAACAACCCCGCCATCCCTCCAAAACAGAGAGATTGACTTTTTAATGCTGTCAACCAAACGGGTTATTAACATATAAGATCTGAGTTTACGTTCAAAAATGCCCATATGCACATGTAATGTACATTTGTTGAATTTCCATATGTGAAATATGTACATATGAAGTAAAATCATATATGTGTATACAGTATAGCCTATATAGGTAAAAATAAACAGTCTAGTAAAGTCTAGGCAGGAAAACAACAGCAGGAGGCGCCTGGTTCAGCTTCAACCCTGGTTCTTTCTTGTAGTGTTGCTTGTTCTCCTTGTGTTTCTTCCAGGACTCTGATTACTAGAACAAAGATGCACATTTAATTCACTGTGGACTCTACATTATCCATAGGTTTGAATATGTGTGTGCGTGAATGTGTGTGTGATTGTGTGTTGTTGTGTGATAAACCATTTTCCTGCTTTCCTTCCAGTGCATGCTGGGAAACTTTTTTTTTTTTTGAAGTTTGAACTTTTGATCTAATGAAAAAAGTTTGCTACATTTGCATACAGAATTAAAATGTTTAAATGTAGAAGTCACATAAATGTAAAACTAATAAGATTTACCCTGAAATTACAAAGTATACATAGTATAGTAAGGCATAAAAAGTCATAAAAATGTCATAGTATAGTAAGGCATAAAGACGTCATATTATAGTAAGGCATTAAAAGGCATAAAAACATCAAAGTATAATAAGTCATAAAAATGTCATAGTATAGTAAGGCATAAAAAGTCATAAAAATGTCATAGTATAGTAAGGCATAAAGACGTCATATTATAGTAAGGCATTAAAAGGCATAAAAACATCAAAGTATAATAAGTCATAAAAATGTCATAGTATAGTAAGGCATAAAAAGTCATAAAAACGTCATAGTATAGTAAGGCATAAAAGCATCATAGTATAGTAAGGTATTAAAAGGCATAAAAACATTAAAGTATAGTGAGTCATAAAAATATCATAGTATAGTATGGCTTATACTATCATAGTATAGTAAGTCATAAAAAGTCATAAAAATGTCAGAATTCTAAGGCATAAAAAGTAAAAAAAAATATCATAGTATAGTATGGCTAATAATATCATAGTTTAGTGAGGCATAAAAACGTCATAGTATAGTAAGGCATAAAAAGTCAAAAAAACATCATAGTATTGCAAGGCATAAAAAGTCAAAAAAACGTCATAATATAGTACAATAAAAAAACGTCATAGTATAGTAAGGCATAAAAAGTCATAAAAACTACATAGTATAGTAATGCATAAAAAGTCATAAAAACATCATAGTATAGTAAGTCATAAAAAGTCAAAAAAACGTCATAGTATAGTAAGTCATAAAAAGTCAAAAAAACATCATAGTATTGCAAGGCATAAAAAGTAAAAAAAACGTCATACTATAGTAATGCATAAAAAGTCAGAAATACATCATAATATAGTGAGGCATTAAAAGGCATAAAAAGTCATAAAAATATCATAGTATAGTAAGGCATAAAAAGTCATAAAAACATCATAGTATAGTAAGGCATTAAAAGGCATAAAAATGTCATAGTATAGTAAGGCATAAAAAGTCATAAAAACATCATAGTATAGTAAGGCATAAAAACGTCATAAAAGCATCATAGTATAGGAAGGTGTTAAAAGTCATAAAAATGTCATGGTATAGTGAGGAATAAAAAGTCATAAAAATGTCATAGTATAGTGAGGAATAAAAAGTCATAAAAATGTCATAGTATAGTAAGGCATAAAAACGTCATAAAAGCGTCATAGTATAGTAAGGCGTAAAAAGTCATAAAAATGTCATAGTATAGTAAGGCGTAAAAAGGCATAAAAGCGTCATAGTATAGTAAGGCATAAAAAGTAAAAAAGAATATCATAGTATAGTAAGGCATAAAAAGTCATAAAAATGTCATAGTATAGTAAGGCATAAAAAGTAAAAAAAAATATCATAGTATAGTATGGCTAATAATATCATAGTATAGTAGGCATAAAAAGTAAAAAAAAATATCATAGTATAGTAAGGCATAAAAAGGCATAAAAACGTCATAGTACAGTAAGGCATAAAAAGTCATAAAAACTTCATAGTATAGTAAGGCATAAAAACGTCATAGTATAGTAAGCCGTAAAAAGTTATAAAAATGTCATGGTATAGTGAGGAATAAAAAGTAATAAAAATGTCATAGTATAGTAAGGCATAAAAACGTCATAAAAGCATCATAGTATAGGAAGGCGTTAAAAGGCATAAAAACGTCATAGTATAGTAAGGCATAAAAACGTCATAGTATAGCTAGGCATAAAAACGTCATAAAAATGTCACAGTATAGTAAGGTGTAAAAAGTCATAAAAATGTCATGGTATAGTGAGGAATAAAAAGTCATAAAAATGTCATAGTATAATAAGGCATAAAAAGTAAAAAAAAATATCATAGTATAGTATGGCTAATAATATCATAGTATAGTAAGGCATAAAAAGTCATAAAAACGTCATAGTATAGTAAGGCATAAAAACGTCATAGTATAGTAAGGCATAAAAACGTCATAGTATAGTAAGGCCAAAAAAGTCATAAAAATGTCATGGTATAGTGAGGAATAAAAAGTCAAAAAATGTCATAGTATAGTAAGGCATAAAAAGGCATAAAAACGTCATAGTAAAGTAAGGCATAAAAAGTCATAAAAATGTCATAGTATAGTAAGGCATAAAAAGTCATAAAAAGTCATAAAAACGTCATAGTATAGTAAGGCATAAAAAGTCATAAAAATGTCATAGTATAGTAAGGCATAAAAAGGCATAAAAACGTCATAGTATAGTAAGGTGTAAAACGTCATAAAAATGTCATAGTATAGTAAGGCATAAAAAGTAAAAAAAATATCATAGTATAGTAAGGCATAAAAAGTCATAAAAATGTCATAGTATAGTAAGGCATAAAAAGTAAAAAAAAATATCATAGTATAGTAAGGCATAAAAAGGCATAAAAACGTCATAGTACAGTAAGGCATAAAAAGTCATAAAAATGTCATGGTATAGTGAGGAATAAAAAGTCATAAAAATGTCATAGTACAGTAAGGCATAAAAACGTCATAAAAGCATCATAGTATAGTAAGGCATAAAAACGTCATAGTATAGTAAGCCGTAAAAAGTCATAAAAATGTCATGGTATAGTGAGGAATAAAAAGTCATAAAAATGTCATAGTACAGTAAGGCATAAAAACGTCATAAAAGCATCATAGTATAGTAAGGCATAAAAACGTCATAAAAGCATCATAGTATAGGAAGGCGTTAAAAGTCATAAAAATGTCATGGTATAGTGAGGAATAAAAAGTCATAAAAATGTCATAGTATAGTAAGGCATAAAAACGTCATAAAAGCATCATAGTATAGGAAGGCGTTAAAAGTCATAAAAATGTCATGGTATAGTGAGGAATAAAAAGTCATAAAAATGTCATAGTATAGCTAGGCATTAAAACGTCATAGTATAGTATGGCGTAAAAAGGCATAAAAGCGTCATAGTAAAGTAAGGCATAAAAAGTCATAAAAATGTCATAGTATAGTAAGGCGTAAAAAGGCATAAAAACGTCATAGTATAGTAAGGCATAAAAAGTCATAAAAATGTCATAGTATAGTAAGGCATAAAAAGGCATAAAAACGTCATAGTATAGTAAGGTGTAAAACGTCATAAAAATGTCATAGTATAGTAAGGCATAAAAAGTAAAAAAAATATCATAGTATAGTAAGGCATAAAAAGTCATAAAAATATCATAGTATAGTAAGGCATAAAAAGGCATAAAAACGTCATAGTACAGTAAGGCATAAAAAGTCATAAAAATGTCATGGTATAGTGAGGAATAAAAAGTCATAAAAATGTCATAGTATAGTAAGGCATAAAAAGTCATAAAAGCATCATAGTATAGTAAGGCATAAAAACGTCATAGTATAGTAAGCCGTAAAAAGTCATAAAAATGTCATGGTATAGTGAGGAATAAAAAGTCATAAAAATGTCATAGTATAGTAAGGCATAAAAACGTCATAAAAGCATCATAGTATAGTAAGGCATAAAAACGTCATAAAAGCATCATAGTATAGGAAGGCGTTAAAAGTCATAAAAACGTCATAGTATAGTAAGGCATAAAAACATCATAGTATAGCTAGGCATTAAAACGTCATAGTATAGTATGGCGTAAAAAGGCATAAAAGCGTCATAGTATAGTAAGGTGTAAAAAGTCATAAAAATGTCATAGTATAGTAAGGCATAAAAAGTAAAAAAAATATCATAGTATAGTAAGGCATAAAAAGTCATAAAAATGTCATAGTATAGTAAGGTGTAAAAAGTCATAAAAATGTCATAGTATAGTAAGGCATAAAAAGTAAAAAAAAATATCATAGTATAGTATGGTTAATAATATCATAGTATAGTAAGGCATAATAAGTCATAAAAACATCATAGTATAGTAAGGCATAAAAAGTAAAAAAAATATCATAGTATAGTAAGACATAAAAACGTCATAGTATAGTAAGGCGTAAAAAGGCATAAAAGCGTCATAGTATAGTAAGGCGTAAAAATTCATAAAAATGTCATAGTATAGTAAGGCATAAAAAGGCATAAAAGCGTCATAGTATAGTAAGGCATAAAAAGTAAAAAAGAATATCATAGTATAGTAAGGCATAAAAAGGCATAAAAACGTCATAGTATAGTAAGCCATAAAAAGTCATAAAAACGTCATAGTATAGTAAGGCATAAAAATGTCATAGTATAGTAAGGCGTAAAAAGTCATAAAAATGTCATGGTCTAGTGAGGAATAAAAAGTCATAAAAATGTCATGGTATAGTAAGGTGTAAAAAGTCATAAAAATGTCATAGTATAGTAAGGCATAAAAAGTCATAAAAATATCATAGTATAGTAAGGCATAAAAAGTAAAAAAAATATCATAGTATAGTAAGGCATAAAAAGTAAAAAAGATATCATAGTATAGTAAGGCATAAAAAGTCATAAAAATATCATAGTATAGTAAGGCATAAAAAGTCATAAAAATGTCATAGTATAGTAAGGTGTAAAAAGTCATAAAAATGTCATAGTATAGTAAGGCATAAAAACGTCATAGTATAGTAAGGCGTAAAAAGGCATAAAAGCGTCATAGTAAATTAAGGCGTAAAAAGGCATAAAAATGTCACAGTATAGTAAGGTTTAAAAAGTCATAAAAATGTCATAGTATAGTAAGGCGTAAAAAGTCATAAAAATGTCATGGTATAGTGAGGAATAAAAAGTCATAAAAATGTCATAGTATAGTAAGGCATAAAAAGGCATAAAAACGTCATAGTAAAGTAAGGCATAAAAAGTCATAAAAATGTCATAGTATATTAAGGCGTAAAAAGGCATAAAAACGTCATAGTATAGTAAGGCATAAAAAGTCATAAAAATGTCATAGTATAGTAAGGCATAAAAAGTAAAAAAGAATATCATAGTATAGTAAGGCATAAAAAGCCATAAAAATGTCATAGTATAATAAGGCATAAAAAGTAAAAAAAAATATCATAGTATAGTATGGCTAATAATATCATAGTATAGTAAGGCATAAAAAGGCATAAAAACGTCATAGTATAGTAAGCCATAAAAAGTCATAAAAACGTCATAGTATAGTAAGGCATAAAAACGTCATAGTATAGTAAGGCCAAAAATAGTCATAAAAAGGTCATGGTATAGTGAGGAATAAAAAGTCATAAAAATGTCATAGTATAGTAAGGCATAAAAAGGCATAAAAACGTCATAGTATAGTAAGGTGTAAAAAGTCATAAAAATGTCATAGTATAGTAAGGCATAAAAACGTCATAGTATAGTAAGCCGTAAAAAGTAATAAAAATGTCATGGTATAGTGAGGAATAAAAAGTAATAAAAATGTCATAGTATAGTAAGGCATAAAAACGTCATAAAAGCATCATAGTATAGGAAGGCGTTAAAAGGCATAAAAACGTCATAGTATAGTAAGGCATAAAAACGTCATAGTATAGCTAGGCATAAAAACATCATAAAAATGTCACAGTATAGTAAGGTGTAAAAAGTCATAAAAATGTCATGGTATAGTGAGGAATAAAAAGTCATAAAAATGTCATAGTATAATAAGGCATAAAAAGTAAAAAAAAATATCATAGTATAGTATGGCTAATAATATCATAGTATAGTAAGGCATAAAAAGGCATAAAAACGTCATAGTATAGTAAGGCGTAAAAAGTCATAAAAATGTCATGGTATAGTGAGGAATAAAAAGTCATAAAAATGTCATAGTATAGTAAGGCATAAAAAGTCATAAAAATGTCATAGTATAGTAAGGCATAAAAAGTAAAAAAAAATATCATAGTATAGTATGGCTAATAATATCATAGTATAGTAAGGCATAAAAAGGCATAAAAACGTCATAGTATAGTAAGGCATAATAAGTCATAAAAACGTCATAGTATAGTAAGGCATAAAAAGTAAAAAAAATATCATAGTATAGTATGGCTAGTAATATCATAGTATAGTGAGACATAAAAAGTCATAAAAATGTCTTAGTATAGTAAGGCATAAAAAGTAAAAAAAAAACGTCATAGTATAGTAAGGCATAAAAAGTAAAAAAAAATATCATAGTATAATAAGGCATAAAAAGTCATAAAAATGTCATAGTATAATAAGGCATAAAAAGTAAAAAAAATATCATAGTATAGTATGGCTAATAATATCATAGTATAGTAAGGCATAAAAAGGCATAAAAACGTCATAGTATAGTAAGGCATAAAAACGTCATAGTATAGTAAGGCGTAAAAAGTCATAAAAATGTCATAGTATAGTAAGGCATAAAAAGTCATAAAAATGTCATAGTATAGTAAGGCATAAAAAGTAAAAAAAAATATCATAGTATAGTATGGCTAATAATATCATAGTATAGTAAGGCATAAAAAGGCATAAAAACGTCATAGTATAGTAAGCCATAAAAAGTCATAAAAACGTCATAGTATAGTAAGGCCAAAAATAGTCATAAAAAGGTCATGGTATAGTGAGGAATAAAAAGTCATAAAAATGTCATAGTATAGTAAGGCATAAAAAGGCATAAAAACGTCATAGTATAGTAAGGTGTAAAAAGTCATAAAAATGTCATAGTATAGTAAGGCATAAAAACGTCATAGTATAGTAAGCCGTAAAAAGTTATAAAAATGTCATGGTATAGTGAGGAATAAAAAGTAATAAAAATGTCATAGTATAGTAAGGCATGAAACGTCATAAAAGCATCATAGTATAGGAAGGCGTTAAAAGGCATAAAAACGTCATAGTATAGCTAGGCATAAAAACGTCATAAAAATGTCACAGTATAGTAAGGTGTAAAAAGTCATAAAAATGTCATGGTATAGTGAGGAATAAAAAGTCATAAAAATGTCATAGTATAATAAGGCATAAAAAGTAAAAAAAAAACGTCATAGTATAGTAAGGCATAAAAAGTAAAAAAAAATATCATAGTATAATAAGGCATAAAAAGTCATAAAAAAGTCATAGTATAGTAAGGCATAAAAAGTCATAAAAATGTCATAGTATAGTAAGGCATAAAAAGTCATAAAAATGTCATGGTATAGTGAGGAATAAAAAGTCATAAAAATGTCATAGTATAGTAAGGCATAAAAAGGCATAAAAATGTCATGGTATAGTGAGGAATAAAAAGTCATAAAAATGTCATAGTATAGTAAGGCATAAAAAGTCATAAAAATGTCATGGTATAGTGAGGAATAAAAAGTCATAAAAATGTCATAGTATAGTAAGGCATAAAAAGTCATAAAAATGTCATAGTATAGTAAGGCATAAAAAGTAAAAAAAAATATCATAGTATAGTATGGCTAATAATATCATAGTATAGTAAGGCATAAAAAGGCATAAAAACGTCATAGTATAGTAAGGCATAATAAGTCATAAAAACGTCATAGTATAGTAAGGCATAAAAAGTAAAAAAAATATCATAGTATAGTATGGCTAGTAATATCATAGTATAGTGAGACATAAAAAGTCATAAAAATGTCATAGTATAGTAAGGCATAAAAAGTAAAAAAAAAACGTCATAGTATAGTAAGGCATAAAAAGTAAAAAAAAATATCATAGTATAATAAGGCATAAAAAGTCATAAAAAAGTCATGTATAGTAAGGCGTAAAAACGTCATTGTTTTGTAAGTCATAAAAACCTCTCAAAAACGTCATATTAAAGTGAGTTATAGAAAATATCATAGTATAGTAAGGCATAGAAAGCCATAAACACGGCATAGTATGAGGCATAAAAAGTCATCACAACATTATAGTATAGTAAGACCTAAAAAGTCATAAAAACGTCATAGTTTATTTAGGCGTAAAAAGTCATAGTATAGTAAGGCAGAAAAGTTCAAAATGTAGTAAGACCTAAAATCGACATAAATATGTCATTGTATAACAAGGCATAAAAAGTCATAGTGCTATTTTCTGGTCAAAATGCTGTTTGGACCCCAGTGCAGATTCAGACACAGAAACAACCAGTAGTTTAGCAATAAAGGTTCTTTAATTACCACTGTTGAATTAGTATTGAATTAGAGAAAAAAAAGTCATTAAAGGTCAGGCATAAAATGTGAAAGTATAGTCAGGCATAAAAAGTAAAAAAAATGTCATAGTATCCTTACTATACTATGACATTTTTTTTGACTTTATAAAAATGTCATATAATAGTAATTTACAAAAAGTCATAAAAAAAACTTATTATTTCAAGGCATAAAAAAAATGCATAAAATCGTATACTATACTGCAGTATACAAAGACATACAAAGTCTTAGTAAAGTAAGCCATAATTAATTAGTTCATATATATATATATAATATATATTCATAATCATTTATAATTAATTACCATATAAACCAGCAGTTAGACCGACACTTTAGCAAGACATATATTTGTTCCAGACAGCTGCTGTAATCAAAATAAAGTTTATTTTCTTGAACATGGACATCGTTGACAGTGCAGTATCTACATTTCTTAATACGTAGATTCTATGGAAATGATACTTTGGATAAATAAATCAGTATAAAAAGCATACCATTAAGCCATTATAACCTTCATATTATAGCACTTGTCACACAGCTTGTCAGCCAGCATGAAAACTTGAAACAATTTTCTCTCAACTTGTCAACTGTTTTTTTTTTTTATTTCTACTTTGTGGTGAGAAAATGTGTGTAAGCCATTCATGACATAAAAAATGGAAAACCTTACTATCACATTGTAAAAAAAAAAAAAAAAGTGCTTACATTATTTAACTCAGGTTACTCATTCATCATCTGTTAGTCACATCAATTAGGCCTGTAAGTAATATAACTGGAGGCATGTCTAATATCTTAAATATAGCTTTAACATTTATATTTCCACTACCTCTTCCCTTCATTTCAAATATATCTGCAGGACTCAGTGCTCAACAGCAGCAGTATTAGCACATCACAATGTAGATAACATACAGTATACCGCATACATTCAGCGACACATCGACAACAAGATCCCAACTCACACACATTTGTGCAAACATGCATATTGTACAAGAATGCAGTGGACAGGGCGGCCAGCAAACGTACGCACTTTTCTTAAGAAAGGCAGCTGACATAATTCAGCTTCTTATCTGAGCGGTGACAGGGACACCAAATTTGAGGAAGTAATAATAAAAAAAATAAACAAAACGACATGTCGACAGTGTTCTCAACATCCTGTGGTTAGAATCTGCATGAAACACCTACATGTGTGAGAAAGTGTGGAGAGTCAGTTAAATGATCATAGTTTACTTAACTGGATATCTCAGACAGTTCTCAATAAAAAAAAAAAAGACACACACTTTGAGCTTCACAAACGTCACGTTAACTGCAGGACTGTTGTAATCGATTACATCTATCCTGATTTAGTTTGTGCAGCTGAGTTAAGAAAGGTTTATTGTTTGTGCCATGCTGCAGTCACAGTCACCCACAGGCCCAGCTCACTACTGCCCTCCATCGGTCGGACAGCCAACATGATCTCAGGTCAGATAATAATAACACAGGCAAAAAGGTTTTTCCTCAATAAATTGTGCAACAACCCAATAATTGATGCATGTGATTAATTTTTTCATTACATGGGGGCAAAAGTACTTGAAATAAAATGTAAAGTTTATAAAGACACAAGAAATCAATGCTTGATTAGCTGTTTGATCTGCTGCAAAAGCCTGAGAAGTCCTGTTTGATGTGCGCTTCCCTTGCATGTTGCACATCCCTCTGCTGCTCTCGTTAGGTGGGAGGTGGGAGGTGGAAGTAGCCTGAGGCGTGTATGGCGCCGCCTTGAACCCAGGGGCTGAAAGTTTCGGAGGTGTAAGGCGGAGGTTCGTCCTTGCTTGTGTCCTCGCTGACGTCGGGCTCGACGTGCAGCGTGGTATCTGGACACTGTTGGTGTTTCTCGACGCTGTCGTCCCTGCGTGTGTTTGTGCTGGCATCGCTGTGAGATACGAGCTCCTGTGTGGACCTGGAGACGCTGCGGTTGGGTAGACACACGTAACCTTCTCCGTAAAAGGCAAAGTTCACAGGGGAAGGAGAGTCATCAGATATGTTTGGTTCTTCTTTCTGTTTCTCTTCACGCTTGACGCCCACTGAATTGTTGCTGGACTCTGACACCTGACAGAGAGACACAGTGCTGTTTAGTATCAAATGTAATGGCTGGAAATTAATTGATAATTATTATTTGATAGCATCAGCTGTCTAATTGTCATTTGCTAATTTATAAACTGCTGTGCAGTATGTGTTTGTTAAATATATGCAAAAACCAAAGTGTCAAAACAACACATTGAGGTTTCATGGGGGTTGTGTTGAAGTATTTCTTTGACCTGAAGATGTGACTTCCTCCAGAATAAGAAACAGTCAGTTGTTTTGACATGTCAGTTTTTTAGTTGGAGCTGGAGGATCACAGGCTCTCTGTATTTTTGTGTCTATATTGAACAGTAGATATTGAACATTCAGATTCAGTTAAATTCAGTGTTCAATGTCTTTTTGTGTTAATTTTTGATCAGTGTTGGGCACCTAGAGAACCTGGCTGTGTCAGTATCTGACCTGACAGAAGATGTATGGCCCGCTGAAGCTCAAGGAGGAAGTTTCAGAGCTGTTAACCTTCTCAGGAGAGACGAGCAAGTTGCCACTGCTCCAGAAGCTCTCGTTCGTCTCCAGATGCTTTTTATCAGTGTCGGTGGAGGGCCACAGCGAGCTGCAGGGAGAGACAGATACAGAGTAACTCACCCCGTCACACAGGTGGCACAACATTTTCATCTATGATAGAACGATGATTAACTGCTGTAATGTCTGCTGATGTGTTACCATGTAGATATGGTGTCGTAGTTCTGCTCTTTGCTGATGGACAAGTCCTCACTCTGCGTGAAGGTCTGACTGCTGGCGGACTGGATCACAGAAAATACACAATGACTCACGCGTCACATTTCAAACAGAAGAACTCAGTGACTGATTAAAACAGGTTCAGTAAACTCAGTCTCACCTTGAGCTCAGACAGGATCTTGCTCTTGCCTGGAGACGGGACCGAGTCCACCCACACGATCACCTTCCTGTTTGTTCCAAATACACCATGGAAAGACAGAGTTTTATTTAACATGAAAAATGTGCACACACCTGTCACTAATAAGACTGTCACTGGGATGTGTGAAAAACATGCCGAGTGGATACCGAAGGAATATTTGTCCATCGCGGTTGGAAAGCAATGAGAGTTATTGATGCTTAAACATTTTAAACTTTTTGGCGCTTAACTTGACAACGTTTTAGACGTCTGTTCAGGCAATTTCAAGTTTTGGGGAGTAAAGGACGCAACACGAACACAGTGTGAATACATGAGCGACGTACCTTCGACACGCTGGAATGGTGCAGTAGAGTGTGAAGAAGACTGCGACCACAAACACACTGCTGAGAACATACACCAAGGTGGCGAGGGACCAGGTGGCTGTCAGAGAGCAGGAAGCAGAATAAATGATGATGATGATGATGATTTTTACCTCTGAATTAACTGGTCACTTCCTCTTGTGCATGTTGTACCTGCAGGCGAGATCCAGTCCACAGGGTCAGTCCACTCGGACGGGATCCCCTCGTACTCGGAACCTTCTCCAAGGAAGACCAGCGACCGGACTCTGACCTGGTAGCGCTGGGACCGGGCCGCAGACGTTCTCGGTAAGGTCACAGAATCCTGGGATACGTTCAGCAGGATGGAACATCCCTGATAATGTAATGCATATAAAAATCCATTAGATACTGTCTGCTCCTATTACGTGAACTAAATGCAATATTCTAATAATAATACAATTAAATAAAAGTTCCTTACCTCTTCCTGTGTCTTGTAACAGCAGACCTGATAATAGAGTTTCAGGCTTGAATGTTTGCTCGGTTTAGTCCATTCTGCGATCGAGTTACAGTCTTTCTCCCTCACTTTCAGCTGCTGTGGCGGGTTGGGACGGACTGTGGACCGAGACATGCGTTTGTAGAAGTCAGATTATCAACACATGCACTACAGTGCTGCACACAGCTTTACCACAGAGGAAGAAGAGCGTGTCATTTCTGTTCCCACGTTCTCATCAAGAAACAACAAGATGATACTTTACATTTTTCCATGAAGCCATTTAATGTTTTAAATCACTGACATGGTTAAACACTCATACTGTTCAGTAGTTATCAGCAAGTCATGTATAAATCAGGTCAGTCATAGTCAAAATTATATAATGTATTTAGCATTTTATTAAAAAATACTTTGTTTTAATGTTTTTTATTATCATATGTCGTGCTGGTTATTGTGACTATTCTGTGTTTATGCATATTATATTTTTTGGACAGAATAAAACCAAACCGTCTTGTCTTGTCTTCTTGTGGGTGATAAACAGACAGAGGTGCAGTAGCAACATTCAAACACTAGGTGGGGACACACATCACAGCTCTTCTGTTCGCCTGAACAGCTGCTTTGTGTGGTTTTGATTTGGCAGAACATTTTATCTCTACTCCCCCCCCCAGCATCCTTTCCCGCTCTTCCTCTCGTGTAATTGTTGTGACCTCTGTCTCGTGTCCACTCACTGTGTTTGTGGGCCCAGAAACTCTTGGTACTGTGTGCTGGTAGGAGCTCCAGCAGCAAATGTGCAGGATCTGCGACCGTCAGCGAGCAGCTGTACGTCAGCACCGTCCCGCTGGTCTCAGAACTGATGTTGGGCTTCTCGCAGCATCTCTCAGACCTGGAGGCAGCGATAAGGAGGAGGAGGAGAGGAACGGTCAGATAAAGGAATGAATGATAGCTGGACGGCTGCCCTCGTCTCAGCCCCAATCAGGTGGTTGTTGTGAGCGTCACACTCCACTTACGGTGCAGTCCGGTTCTGTCGACAGGCCAGCTGGTAGGTAATGAAGTGAGCCAGCTCTCTGCTCACCTCCCAACTGCACATCACCTCCTTCTCTCCTTCCAGCACACAATGCAAACTGGGAATCTGCCCAGTGTCTAGGGCCAGAGAGAAAAAGACAGCTATTAACAACAGCTGCAAAGCTCCAGACTTTTCTTCCATAAAAACGGACAGAGAGAGAAGATTAGAAATGTGAGGGAGGGAGATAAGGAGCAGGGTTCGTATCAGAACCTCCCTACTTGTGCACAATGATCCAGTACATTAAATATGCCAGCTAAATGGTTTTTCAGAAATGTCAAAGTTGAAGCAACATTATGCACATGCAGGGAAATGAGCCACAATTTTGTTAAATGATTGCATGTAGGTTTTAAATTACGCTCATTTTCTCTTTCTTTTCTTTGACTCACCATCTGGGGTCGTCCAGGTCACCACAGGACTCCAGTCGCTCCACTGGCCCACGCTGGCCCGGGCCCTCACCCTGGCCTTGTACCTGTGACCCAGACGCAACGATTGCTTCTCTAGTTTCACACTGGTGTTTGTGACACCCAGGGTCTGCAGGGAGAGCGAGGACAGATGCAAACATTTCACTCAAGGTCAAAGAAACATTTTGGAAAACGATTTTTTGTTTGTTTTGTTTCTGCTTCCTGTGCGTGGTAATACACAGAGCACACTGGATTAGCAACCAGCTAAAAGTCTGCAATACAAATACAAAACCTTCATTTGTTTTTAGCCAGAAAATGTTAGCATGCTAACATGCTAAATTAAGATGGTGAACACAGTAAACTTCGCCCCTGTTACACCAGCTAATTTCAAAACAGCTGTTACACTGTTTGTTTGTATCTTGTAACTAAAGGAGATCATTTTTGCCTCTTTATCTGTTGTCACTGCGAGATTAGCACCAAGGCTAACCGCTATCCACCTGCAATTGTTCTGTTATTCCCAATCTGAAAGTACGTCTCACATATCGATGCTTCGTTTTATCACCAGACTGAAGTGAGTACACAAATTTGAATAAGAATGGGTTCAGAGCTTTCACTGATTTTCCTGTCAGGGGAACTACAGTGGGTCTATATCAGATGTGTTTAATGCACCAGACACTGCTTTCATTATCACTGCTAAATATAATGTAACGCAGAAAGCTGTTTAGACGTCAGAATGCGTTGAGGAACTACAACAGCTCAAGTGCCCATTAAAATGGATCTCTTAAAATCCTGTTTCAGCTTCTACTTTTGACATTTCATTTGAAGTAAAACATTTCAGAAATATTACACCGCCTAAACCTTCGGGATTCTGAAAAGCCTCTCCACAATTTCAAAAGTGATGAATAATAATGTGTCACTAGCAGCACATGTTTTTTTTAAACTCACACTCCAGTTGTCATGTGTCTGTGCTCTGTAGCTCAGCTGGTACGTGAGGTTTCTGTTCAGGGTGGAGGAGGAGGGGTAGGGGCTGGACCAACTGAGCCGTCGGCCTCCATCACCTGCATCATGTGTGGACAGACCCAGCGGTGTGCGCGCTCTCACTGCACGACACAAACACAAAAACACGTACACTTGAGCAGCTGAAGTGACGGCTTCTCAAATCGTAAACAGCTGACGTTACTGCCTCATCAAAGGTTTTCATTGGTTCTCATTCATTTCTGTAACCATCACAGTCGTGACTGACAAACTCACGCTGCTGAGAAAGACGCCAGGGCTGGTGTGGGACGGACGAGCAGGCGGTCAGCGTCTCGTTCCTGAGGAAGAAGACAGTGTGTTTGATGCCAATGCCAAACGCACTGGTGTTATATTTACACTGGACGGTCCTGTGCTCATCCTGGACAGGTGGACTGTACGGCACGCACAGCTCACTGCAAGGACATGGACAAAAACTTTGTTTGCAATATCGCACATATATTCATCATCAGATTCATTCCCAAACATCCTTTTCACGTTTGTTCCCTCTGGTTCTCTCTGGTCTTCTCCGCTTTAGTTTACCTGCCGTCTTCATCCGTGAACCAAAGCTGCAGTGGTGTGTTTCCGTGTTGCCTCCATTTGCAGTGGACGTGGGAATGGTAGTTGTTATGGCACTCTAAAGACTGCAGCAACAGAGACCCTGGGTAGAGAGGGAGAAATCTGGCTTGTAGCTGACTGGGCCGTGACTGAGTGAAAGTGCCGTTGATGGACATGAAAGTCACATATTCAAAATCTTATTAGTAAAAGTAAAAATGCAGAAGTATTAGGTGAAGGGTGCGTCTAAAGTAAAGGGCTTGTTGTCTTATATATGTACCTTAATGTGCAAACAGCATTTTTACTGTTACTTAACTTAAATCTAAATCCTATAAAAGTATTTCTGTCTTTATAAACACGTGTGCAGAAAGAATCCTTCAACCTGTTTTTGATTTAAATCCACTTGTTTAAAACCGTTGTAGAAATGAGCTTCTGTAGGAATTTCAGGCTTTAAAAAAGAAGAAACCTGTTGTGAAGCACATTTTAAAGATGATAGTGTGTTTTGTGTGAGAAACTGCATGAACTGAGAAGACCTCACCCTGTGGTCTGCTGAGGACGATGTGGGAGAGAACGCGTCTTGGTTTTGAAGTCAGAGAGCTTTTTCACACCGCTGTCTTTCCTAACCTGACCTCGTCACCTGAACCTGACCACAGCCAGGACTCTGCAAACCTCGGCCTCTTGTGTGTGACGCCGAGTACTTCAACAGAGTACTTTACATAGTACATGTACTCTGTTACATTTCACCACTGACGTTGTTCGTTCACTTATATGTATTTTGATTTGTGCCTCCTGCATCGTAAAACGTCCAGATTTAGCCGAGTTACAATCTGAAATATTCAACCCTGAAAGGCTTGTGGAGGCTTTAGTTGTGCCAGGTGAATACGAAGACTTACCGTTCTGTGCGTCGTTGCTCTCAGGGACGATACAACGATCCGGACCGGAGGAAAGAGCCAGAGGAGGGAGCGTCGACCAGAGAACGACCCAGAGGAGAGGCATCATTCCTGAGGGCTGCCAGCCCCGTTTGGTTTCCTCTGAGCTGGTATCAGGACACGACCTGAACTGTGTGTAATCATATCATCAAGCGGTCTGTAGAGGTGATATATAGAGACAGTAAGAGAGAGAGAGAGAGAGAGAGAGAGAGAGAGAGAGAGAGAGAGAGAGAGAGAGAGAGAGAGAGAGAGAGAAAAGAGTTCATTTACTAGAAATAATGAAGAAATGAGTCATGACAGCACAACCAGAAGTCACTTCTGCTTTGAGTGTCGGCTTGTTGTGGGATGTCACCACACATCCGCCTGCTTCTTATCTCTCTCTCTCACATGTCATTGGGTCTGATAAAAAACACACATGCACACACACACACACACACACTGACACACACTGACACACACTGACACACACACGCACACACTGACACACACTGACACACACTGACACACACTGACACACACTGACACACACTACTGAAGATACAGATCAGTGGTTTCATGTCTGTTTAAATATAACTAAAAAGCACAAAGTGTTCGCGTCCAAAGTGGCAGCGTTTTTAAGAAAAGGTTTTATTACTTCTGCTGAAGAGGTTTTGTTTTGTCGTTTGTCTGTTTATTTGTTTATTTGTTTATTTGTCAGCAGGATTATAATAAAAAAATACTGAACTGATTTGCTCCGAACTTGGTGGAGGGATGGGGGGGTTTTTTTCTCCGAAGTCTCACCATCACATAAGCAAAGAAGTACAGTTATAAAGGCCTTCATGTGTTAGCGGCTGCAGCGAGAGTGAGGTCAGAGGTCAGACTGGACACAGCAGTAGATACAGCAGCGGGATCATCATCACCGCCACACTGTGTCATACTTCTAAATAAACTCAGATGAGCTTCCTGTTGTCTCCCGCCCACTGTCTGTTCTGTTCAACTGGACTGACTGGGAGCTGCACCATTTTTAACTTCTTTTTCTCTGCAGCTTTTTATTTATTTATTCATTTTTGTTAAGATTTTTGTCTTAGTTGATCATGTAGGATGAAAACACGTCCGCCTCGGTCCACTCCTGGCTGATGTGTGACGTTGGATAAAAGTCATAAATGTACCTGCAGTAATAGTCAGAGTTTATTAGAACATCTGTTTATAAAACTTTTGTGTTTACGACCCAGTCACCGACACTGGAGCCCAACAACCAGGCGGAGCGCCGGGCTTCCTGATCAGCCATCTGCCCAACAAACACACAACTATGAAAAAGTTCTTTCAATTTAGCCAAAATTTCATGGGCTTCAAAATGATTTTATCATGAAATCTTTTACCTGAGAGTGTTGTAATCTTTTAAAAACCAATTTCTGCACTAAAATGAAATGCAGATTCCACTTTCATGAGGTAATTCAGGTCTCATTTTTGGTTATTTTGTTATTTCATACTTCCTTTTTCTTTTGAAGCGTGTTTATCTGCAATCAAACTTATCCTTCAATCAGCCACACATGTAACACCAATGTGTCATTTCTGAATCGAAATACATCCCGCATCTGAAAGTTCATTTTAAAAAAAATGTGCGGCATGATTCATTCTTTATTATTTTTTCCTAAATTAATTTGTAATTAACTATAGCGCTCTAATGAAAAAAGCATCATCTTTCAAAGGTAATTTACTTAATTACATATTTAATATTATAAATAACATAGATCTCTGTAGACTAATTCAAATAACTTGGTTTTAAGATCATTTTGTGGCTGAAACAAACTTGTTTAAAAAGGAGAAAATCTACCATTTCAGAAACAGTAGAACAGTGAGACAGAGGGGGGATTTTAGGGATCGATCAGGCATAACAGACGCTACTCGTGTCTTTTTAGATGCTGTTTATAGTGGTAGGTTTGGGGAAAACCCCCCCAGGAGGATGTGGGAATTCAACATCAAATCTGAAACCAAATAACCTTCACAACCTGTTATTGTCTGTGCTGCAGCAGGTCACACAGCAGAGCTCAGCGGCGGCTTCGACACTGATGAGAAACCAACAGCCGCATGAAAATCAAAGACAAAATGGAGTTTCACCCAAATACGAGCAAAGACGTGGAAAAGTTGCACGTGTCGATGAGTGAAGTGGCAAAACAACCGAGAAGACAAGAAGAAATGTCTCATTTACAAAGAAGCTTTTGAATGGCGTGAAGTCCTAATCATCGTGTGTGTGCGTGTGTGTGTGTGTGCATGTGTGTGTGTGTGTGTGTGTGTGTGTGCGCGGGTGTGTGTGTGTGTGTGTGCGTGTGTGTGTGCGCGTGTGCGTGTGTGTGTGTGTGTGTGTGCGTCACTGTCAAAATTCTTCTGCAATTCAAGTTATTTCTGAGTCACAGGATGTGACCGAGGATGACATCATCATCATTCATCCACTATCTCATTTCAATATCAGCTCTGAGGAAAACTTCTCTATGGTGGCACCGCAGAACACACAACGTCACTGCAGAACACACAACGTCATCGCAGAACACACAACGTCATCGCAGAACACACAACGTCATCGCAGAACACACAACGTCACTGCAGAACACACAACGTCATCGCAGAACACACAACGTCATCGCAGAACACACAACGTCACTGCAGAACACACAACGTCATCGCAGAACACACAACGTCATCGCAGAACACACAACGTCATCGCAGAACACACAACGTCACTGCAGAACACACAACGTCATCGCAGAACACACAACGTCATCGCAGAACACACAACGTCATCGCAGAACACACAACGTCATCGCAGAACACACAACGTCATCGCAGAACACACAACGTCATCGCAGAACACACAACGTCATCGCAGAACACACAACGTCACTGCAGAACACACAACGTCATCGCAGAACACACAACGTCATCGCAGAACACACAACGTCACTGCAGAACACACAACGTCACCGTGAACACACAACGTCATCGCAGAACACACAACGTCATCGCAGAACACACAACGTCATCGCAGAACACACAACGTCACTGCAGAACACACAACGTCACCGTGAACACACAACGTCATCGCAGAACACACAACGTCACTGCAGAACACACAACGTCATCGCAGAACACACAACGTCATCGCAGAACACACAACGTCATCGCAGAACACACAACGTCATCGCAGAACACACAACGTCATCGCAGAACACACAACGTCAGTGCAGAACACACAACGTCACTGCAGAACACACAACGTCAGTGCAGAACACACAACGTCACTGCAGAACACACAACGTCACCGTGAACACACAACGTCACCGTGAACACACAACGTCACCGTGAACACACAACGTCAAGTGACAAAACGTGGATTTGTTGCGAGGCTCAGAGCCGCTGAACCAACCAGCGAGTCTCTTTGACTTGATGTTTTCAGATGAATATTGTGTCTTGGAATCGTAAAGACAGATAAACATGAACTCTGTGCTCATTAGCTTGAAGCTGTGAGTATGTTGTAGATATCACAGTAGGACAAAGTTCATTTAAAGAGTATAAATGTCAGCAACATGACGCGACCTTTCACCCCCTCGGAGCCCTCCACCAGATCACAAGGGAAATCTCCCACTTACCTGCTGTAGATGATGAAGACTGCTCTTCCTTCGTCTGTCCGTCTGTCACCATTAGCTCCTCATGAACACTGTCGAGAAACTCTGTGGGAGTTTCCTCTGTGATGAGCTCAGTTTCCCCTTTCTGTCCACACTGACACTTTGGGCGTCTTTTCTTTTTTTTTGCTTTTTTTTTGCTTTATTGCGTGATCAGCTGTTTTTTTTTTTGCTTTTCTTTTGCAGACTCCAAACTGCTGCAATCAGTCCTTCATCTCTTCACACTAAAAGTCAGCGTGGAGGACGCAGAGAGCAGAAGACAGATGCAGTGACTTGTTCTGGAGTCATGTAGAAGCCGAGAAAAGACAAACAGTTCCACAGAGAAGCAGCTTTGTTTCTGGGAAAGTACACGGTGACTATTTTGATATTGAACTATTTAAGAAAGTGAGAAAAAAAACAGGAATTACAAAGGCTCCATAGAAAGTGGTAACAGTGAATATGAAATATAGTTCTGATAATCCAGCCTGTAACAAGCTTTTTACTTTAACTTTTCCTGCTGAAATGCAATAAATCAAACCAACTCTCCCCAACAGAGGATATATCTCTTGGTTTTGTGATTTGCCAGCTACATACGAGTATCAGCGGTTAATCAACCGCATGCCGGGAGATAAGAGTTGTACAGTTGCACATTTCCTTTGTGTAGCTCTGCCACATGCAGCCTGAAACCCCTACTCACATATTACAGATAAAATCACAAAGTACTCATTTCCATATTTTATCGTTCATAGCCACGTTCCCTTAAACTCTCACTTTAACTGCCACTTCAGAGACTTTTTACTTTTTCCTGCAAGTGACGCCTTTGAACGCCCCGCAGAGGTCCTGACCTCTCTCTCTCTCTCTCTCTCTGCTGTCTATCAGAAGTGGGTGGAAATGAACTTTTCATTCACTCACAAGCTGCTGCTTTCCATTTCTGTTGAGGGGGCAAAGTTTCACAACTGTGAGGCAGTGAAATGTTCAATTTCTGCAGCTATAGATTAGATTAGATTAAAATTAAATTAAATTTAGATTAGATTAGATTAGATTAGATTAGATTAGATTAGATTAGATTAGATTTAGATTAGATTAGATTAGATTTAGATTATATTATATTAAGATTAAGGTTTAGATTAGTTTAGTTTAGTTTAGTTTAGATTAGATTTAGATTAGATTGGATTAAGATTAAGATTATGGTTTAGATGTAGATTTAGATTAGATTAGTTCAGTTTAGTTTAGTTTAGTTTAGATTAGATTAGTTTAGATTAGTTTAGTTTAGTTTAGTTTAGTTTAGTTTAGATTAGATTAGTTTAGTTTAGATTCAGATTAGATTTAGATTAATATGTAGATTTAGATTTAGATTAGATTAGTTTAGTTTAGATTAGATTTAGATTAGATTAGATTTAGATTAGATTAGATTAGATTAGATTTAGATTAGATTAGATTAGATTTAGATTAGATTATTTTAGTTTAGATTAGATTAGATTTAGATTAGATTTAGATTAGATTTAGATTAGATTAGATTAGATTAGATTAGATTTAGATTAGATTAGATTAGATTAGATTAGTTTAGTTTAGTTTAGTTTAGTTTAGATTAGATTTAGATTAGTTTAGATTTGATTAGATTAGTTTAGTTTAGATTAGATTAGATTAGATTAGATTAGATTAGATTAGATTAGATTAGATTAGTTTAGTTTAGATTAGATTAGATTAGATTAGATTAGATTAGTTTAGATTAGATTAGATTAGATTAGATTTAGATTAGATTAGATTAGATTTAGATTAAAATTTTGATTTAGATTAGATTAGATTAGATTTAGATTAAAATTTTGATTTAGATTAGATTAGATTAGATTAGTTTAGTTTAGATTAGATTTAGATTAGATATGATTATGGTTTAGATGTAGATTTAGATTAGATTAGATTAGATAGTTGTCATTGAATTAAACATATTTGCAGTTTATTAATTATTTAAGTTTATTTTGCTGAAAATGCTTCTGTGATGATATAATATTAAATGTTGAGTATTTTGTTGTAAAGACAACTCCCCTATAACAGCTGTTGGTGCGTGGTGTTGAATTTGAGATGAAGGTGCTGATTCCTGTGTCTCTTGTTCTGACTCCGACAGACAAGCTGGTTTTGACTCTTTCTGGTTTCTTGTTCAGAGAAAGCAGTGAAGTTATGAGACACAGTGGAGAAGCATCCTTAGACAGATATTACAAATGAAGTGTGCGCAGCTGGTCCACTTTTAAAATCACATATACGTAACAGAAAATCTATGTTTCAAGCACGAGTGATCGCATTTACATGAAACTGCCACTTCATAATTGAAAATTTGTCTTTCACCAAGTTTCAACTTTCCCTTTTATATAAAGAAACATAACTGTGAGTCTTGACTTCACCCTGACTCACACAGGATTTCCAGATCTCCCTCTGCAGAGGCGTTAATAGTCGTATACAGAGTGAACGCGCTCGCCGAGGCTCGGTGTCCTGCTCCAGGACATGTGGCGTTTAATCCATCCACGCCAGAGTTACACTGTGTCGTTTCAGTGAGACGTTACAGTCTTCACGCCGCCTGACAAGTCCGGCCGTTTACTCATCCGGGATGGCGAGTCACATCGAAGTCTGACGGCGGTCTCAGCCTGATGCTTTTGAGTCATGAGAAAGACAATAAAAACAAAGACGGTAAAATCCACCTGACAAAGGGAGAGCAAGATGACAAATGTGAAGGACATTTTAAGGCCATGTAGGAAAAGGCTGAAAATCACATGCACAGCAACAGATGTTTTGACTGAGAAAAGAAATCTGAGGTTAAAGATCAAGAAAACAGAAAATAAAGCTGGTTAATCTTATCTGCTCGTTAGTTTAATGTTTATTGACTCCGAATCGAAAGGCCAGTTCGTGTCAGGCCTGTTTCATTATTCACACAACTCGTCATTCAGACCACTCAGATGGCCCTTTGACCTACTGCTGGAGGATCATTTTTAACACTTCAGTGTGAGCAAAGTTAATAGTGGAGGCAGACGCAGACTGACTTCCTACTCTGAAGTGCGATTTCAAGACGAATGGCTGTTGCCTGTCTGACACGTCGCACTGTAGGACGCATGAGAAAAAAACCAAGAAACAGTCAGAGGCAAAACATTTAGTGAACAGAACAGATTCTCCTCCGCCACAGGCACAACAAGTTTGACCCTCGTTTCTCGCTGTAGTCTGAACAGACAGTCAGACGAACAGACACTCAACCACCGGCATCCGTTGCTACTAAATCCTCAGTATTAGCAATTCATGGGTTTGGCCTGGGTCCTGAGAAGTCGAGGGGAGACTAAAATAGCCTCCGTCTCTAGAGACTTATAGAAGAAGAAGAAGAAGAAGAAAAGAAAAAGTCCCTCTGGTTCTCAGAAACAATAAGGAACTCGCGGTGAACTTGCTGATATACACACATATGCTGAGGTTGGTATGTGCCAAGAATAAGGAGGGCGCATGAGCTCATGAGTCTGTGTTCTCTTTGTTTTCACAGAGGAAATAAAGCCACATAAATCATCTGTGTGCAGCTCAAATTATAAAAACCTGAGCTCAGAAACTTCAGTAACTTCAGTTTGGCTCATAAAAACATGTTAAAAATATGTGACGCCTCGGCTGCTTCAGAGGTCACATGATAGCGATAATATAACAGTACAATTACTGAACATTATATTAATGCCATTTTGAATTTATCCACAAAGCAGCTCAGCGATACCATTTCAGCATCAATTGTGCCACCTAGTGATGACACTCTGCAGCTTCTGCCTGATGAAGCTGATGAGTGAGGGGGTATAGAACAGTAAAGGGGGTAATAAGGGGTGTAACACGGTTTGCTCATCGGTTTTCTGTTTGAATGACTCTCTGTTTTACAACAACACAACAACACAGTGCATTAGCTGCATGTGACAAACACTTAAAACATATTTCAACAGTCCAGGAAAACAGATTCTTATTAACCTGACGTCTCTTCTTTATACGTGTTTGTGCAGCTTGTGGCAGCTTGTAAATCCAGCCCTCAAAACTAAATGATCTCACGTTGCTGCAGGTTCTCAGAGAGTCGCACGGCCCCCGACGATAGCGACGGAGCAAATGGGCAAAAAATCATGTGGTAAGAGTCGGTCAGTGTGTTTACATGCGTAGTAACAGTAGTAGTGGTTTACTGTTTACATGGCTGAGTGAGAACCAGCAGGAAACATTCATTTCCTTTTCACCACTCACAGCTACATCACACATCCTGTGCAGCATCGCAGGAAAAATGTACGTCACACTGGAGCCGGTTTGAGTAGAATATTTAAGGGTCTTTTTTTTTTCTTGTTTGACTCTGCGTTTCACGTTGGGAGAAATCTGATGCTTGTCAGACTGAGGTTTTCGTTTCTGCACTGCTTTTCAATTTCAGTGAATAATTTTGAATTCTCTTTGTGGAAGGGTCGAGCGCTGCTCTGCTGCTCTGCCAGAGTGTGACCCCCCCCCCCCCCCCCCCCCCCCCGCGTTGTAATTACAGGTTTTAGTTTGATTTTACAAGAGACTAATCGTCCCTTTTTTATTTTTTTATTTTGCCATTTCCGGACACGTATGCACACATCGACAGAACAGACACACTGATCTCACAGCTGCAGTTTGACTTTCACCGTAAACATGAAATCTTTGTTTTATTTCTCAGGTTGAATGAAACGAAGCTTCTTGACAGGAAAAAAAAAAAAAATAGCTCAGTTAAAACAATAAGATTCAAATTAAAAAAAAAAAAAAATTTACTGCCAAATCAGTGCTAATGGTATTTATACACAACATGATCCAAATGATTGGAGCAATCTGTTGTTGTTGACTGATAGTGCACGGCCATCAGCCTGCTGCTGTAAAATGAAATGCTCATTGAGGCTAATGAGAAAGTAATGTAAATTAATGAGATCAATAGTGAATGTGTGTGAGAGACGGGGGGGGGGGGGGGGTGGGGGGGTGGGGGGGTGGGGGGTGAGGGAGGAGGAGAAAGGCAGAGAGTCGATTACTGGACTCTTTATTGAGAGAGGCCTTCTTGTCCAATGAGAATACATAATAGTAATTATAAAGTAGTTGTGGTTTAATCTGGCCAGAGTGGTGTGTGCTGATAAACAGCCTGAGGAGACACGTCCGTCTCTCTTTATCCTGTCTCACACACACACACACACACACACACACACACACACACACACACACACACACACACTCACACACACTCACACACACACACACTTGATGTTGCTGCCGTCACAGTAACACGTTACTGCCCGTTCCCCAGTATCACTTGAGAACAATAAAATTGAAAGTAAGAAAAATCACATTGTAATTTATGCCAGTGTGAGCGGTGGTGCATTCAGGCACTGAAGGAAACACAAGCATGAAAAAAAAAAAAAAAAAAACCCTCTCATTTAACTTTGGGTTGAACATCACGGGAGCAGCGGCGCCCTGACTCAGTCTCTCCTCCGGATAAGAAAAGTCGAGATGTTCAAGCAGAGATTTCTTTTTGGTGGTGGTGGTGGTGGGAGGGGGGAGGGGGGGGGAGGGTGGGAGGGGGTTACTTCAGAGTATGCAGTTCACTCACGTCCTCTTTTTATTTCCAGCTGTGGAGCCTGTGTGCAGGACGGGTCTGGGATGTAGAAGCTGCAGCTCTGGAGTCGATGGAAACGCAGCAGCTTGTAAGACCAAATCCCTCAAAGCTGGAGCTGCGCCCTCTCTCTCTCTCTCTCTCTCTCTCTCTCTCTCTCTCTCTCGCTCTCTCTCTCTCTCTCGCTCTCTCTCTCTCTCTCTCTCTCGCTCTCTCTCTCCGGCTGTCCATTTATTTTACAAACACAAAATCCATGCACACACAGATGTACAATTCACACACACTCCAAAGGGTGATTTGCCTGAGTGTCTCACAGGGGTGAATCCCATGGTGCAGCACATCACAGTAATGTGTGGAAAACAACACATTACAAACCAGCCTCAGGAGGAAGTTTAGCCTCTTTTTTTTCCCCAGCTCCGTATGGTAGATTTTTTTTTTTTAACGATAAAGGATTGCCACTGTCAGTAATGTGTTTAAAGAGCTGAGTAATGCCTTTTTTTTTCCGAGAGGGAGACAAGAGGACCCAGGATTAAGCTCTGCATTGGCAAGAGCTCTGCTGACGTCCTTGAGCAAATGAATCCTCACCTTGACAAAAATAATTTCCTCGTCAGCTCCAGAGTACTGCAGCTGACCCAAACCTCTGACACTGAATACAGAAATAGATTTTCAGCTGCATCACATCTGTATTATCACGGGCCCTTCCATGGCCCTCAGGTCCAACATGGATGAACAGAATGAACTGTAATTTGAGATCAGAGCCTTTTTTCAAAACCATGTCCAGAGGGGATTTTACCATGCTGCACTTTTTCAGAGCACTCCAGCGAGGGATTCATTTACCTGCAAAGGCAAACAGCCACAGACAGTGGCACGCACATCTGTATGAATATAAAATATATAAAGAGAAAATGCACAAGTTTAAAACTGCACACAACTCAGAGACACAGCCTCTGTTCGCCTCCGCCCAGTGACTGTTAACATTTCAGGTTGGAAAGTCAATCAAACGTCTGCAAAGAGACACAAGATGACTACAAAGAGACAAAGGACGACTACAAAGAGACTGAAGACGACTACAAAGAGACAAAAGACGACTACAGAGAGACTGAAGACGACTACAAAGAGACAAAAGACGACTACAAAGAGACACAAGACAGACAGAAAGAGACACAAGATGACTGCAAAGAGACACAAGTTGACTACAGAGACAGAAGACGACTGCAAAAGGACACAAGTTGACTACAAAGAGACACAAGATGACTACAAAGAGGCAAGAGACGACTACAAAGAGACAAAAGATGACTACAAAGAGACAGGAGACGACTACAAAGAGACAGAAGACAGACAGAAAGAGACACAAGATGACTGCAAAGAGAGAGAAGACGACTGCAAAGAGACACAAGTTGACTGCAAAGAGACAGAAGACAGACAGAAACAGACTAAAGATGATTACAAAGAGACACAAGATGCCTACAGAGACGCAAGACGACTACAAAGAGACAGAAGACGACTGCAAAGAGACACAAGATGACTGCAAAGAAAACGACTACTGACACAAAATGATGACAAGAGATACTGGAAGACTAAAAAACTAAAAAGACAAACAAAATGAAAAAATACAAAACAACTAAAAGACACGACCACGAAGACAGAAAAAGATCAGAGCGACAAAACATCTACAAAAAGATGAAAAATGCCGACACAGCCAGAAGGACTGAAGACGGACCAAACTGCCGCCGTTCGTTCGTTCGTTTGTGTTGATTCATCTTTATTGAAATGAGGTGACGTCTCTGATCGTATAAGAAGAGAATATTCATCTCCACCGTCAGACTAACCAGCAGCAGCAAATATTATACTTCAACTCTCAGACCAAATTCTATCTTCCTAAAGGAGTTACAGCATCTTTCAAGTCACTGCAGACGGCAGAGCCGGCGGTAAATTACAGAAGGGCTCGCAGAGATAAGATTGCTCTCCCCGGGACGGCGGCACACATCGGTCATCTTTGTTGCCGTGAGCTACGAGCTGCATCCCTCACTGGACAGATCCACGAGCAGATGTTATCTAATAAAGGGTCAAGTTAGGTTCAAAGTGTGGGTAAGAGAAAGTATCTGTAATAATGATGCTGCTTATGCAAAATTATTATGGTGGTAAAAGGTCAAAGGTCAAAGTTCGAGGTCTCCGTGATTTCACAAAACGCATTTTTGGCCTTGTGAACGCAATATCTCCGTAACAGCTCGAGGGAAGCGCTTCAAGTGTGGTGAATACGTTCATCTCATCCCACTCACTCAAGGACAAACTGATTCGAATTTGGTGGCTAAAGGTCAAAGTTCAAAGGTCAAAGTCACGGTGACCTCATAAAACGAGGTTTTGGCCTTGTGAACGCGATATCTCAGTAACGCCTTGAAGCAACTTCGTCACATTCGGCACAAACGTTCACTTGAACTCAAGGACGAACTGATTTGATTTTGGTAGCTAAAGGTCAAAGGTCAAGGTCACGGTGACATTAGAAAACACTTTTTTAGCCATTACTCAAGACTTCACACAGGAATTACAACAAAACAAATGGTTCATATTTGATCCGACTCTGAATAAACAGGGATGTAACCTGGAACTAGTCTGAGCGGCGGAGGGATACGACCACGAGGAGGTGATTCTAGTTCCTTGTGTTTGTTTTGTTTTTTTTTTGCATTTGCTGCATTTCTTAATTTGGAGCAAACAAGGCGACACAAAGAAACGCAAAATACCACAGAGAGAGAGACAAACAAACACAAAGAGAAGCACTATGGTTACAAAGGACGCAGCCATCATTTTCAGTCTCTTTCAGTCTGGGTGTCTTCCTCCTTTGTGGGGGGGGGGGGTCGGCCTGGGGCTTGTTGTTTCATTCGCCGTCATTGGCTTAAATGTGTTTTTAGGTCGCATGCATTCAGTGTCACTGTGCATGTCTTGAATGACCCGTCACCTAAACCTTCTGAAAGGTGCATGACAGATCAGTGGATTTTCACAATGTCATCATCCTCCATTCAGCGTCATCTTTTCTTCCTATCCCTCTCTTCTTCACCACCCTTTCATCGCTGAGTGCATCTAGCCAGAGGTCACTCTCCTTCTCCTCCACCTCCTCCACTCTCCACATGACCCCCTGTCATTATCATTATCACTCAAGTCTTTTCTTAGGGTGCCATCTTCCCTGATTCCACTTTCTTTCTTTGTTTTCATTCACTAGCATCTCACTCAGCTCTTCCTTCTTCTTCTTCTCTCTCCGTCCATCACCTCCTTTAAGTTATTGCTCCAAAGTTCATTGCAGTATCTGTTCTGGGACATGCCAACGCAGGACTGGATCACAGAGTGAAGGACGTGACATGAGTTGTACTTTTACTTTTTGTTCTGAAATCTGACGGATTCACCAACAAATCAAAGCTCCACAAGAACAAAGCGCGAACATACACGTGTCTGTGTTTTCTACCATGTTCTCTACCTCTCTCTACCCCCTCACCTCTCATCCTCCTCACCCCTTTTTACCCTCCCTCGTTCCTCCCCCCTCTGAGCACCTTTTCCTTCTCTCCTCTCTCTGCATCCTTCTCCCTCCTTCCTCCCTCCTCTCCAACTTTCCTCTCCCTCCATTCCCTGCAATCCCTCCTCCTCCTCCTCCATCACACAATCCCCTCCTATCCCAATCCAGCGCACCCTCTCTCTCTCTCTCTCTCTCTCCCTTTATCTCTCCCTCCCTCTCTCTTCCTCCCCTTCATCTCACCTCCAGCCAGCCTGAGCACCCTCCTCCTCCTGCTCTTGGATCGCACAGCCTGCCTGCTCTCGTCCACTTTCTCTTTTTCACTCTCTCTTCAAACCTCTCGCTCTTTCTCTGCTCTCTCCCGTCTTTTACCTCTCTTTCTGTCTCTCTCTCTCTCTCTCTCTGTCCTTCACTTCCCTTCAGCTGCCAGAAGCTCGCTGGCTCGCCGCTCTTCCTTCAACCACTGAGGTTTCAGAAGCACTCGGGACGAAGACTCTGTCACCGGAGGTAAGTGTCTCTGTGTGTGTGTGTGTGTGTGTGTGTGTGTGTGTGTGTTGCTGATGGTCATTCGCCTCACCTGCATCAGCTGCAGCTTTAGGAGGCAGACGGGCGAAAGGAAGGGGACACGGGAAGGTGTAGTGGAGGAAGCCAGCTGTTCTGCAGTGAATGGGAAAGTGACAGGAGAGTGAAAAAAAGATGTAAAGGATGCAAAGAGCGGTAAGACGAGGAGGGTGGTGATGATGACAGTGATGGTGTCTGGGGGGGGGGGTGAAAGAAAAGCGTGGAAAAAGAACGGCTGTTTAGACGCAGCAGTCACAATCGACCACAGCTTCAAAAGAGACAAAAAAGAAAAAAAGAGAGTTAAGAAGATGGGAAGAAAAGCAAGTGTGGAAATGAATGAAAAGAAAGCATGACATGAAAAAATGAACTAGAGAACAGCCGACAGAGAGCGAGAGAAATAATTCAAGCGAAGGAGGGAAAAAATGAGAATGGGATGCTGATACCCCCCCCCCCCCCCCCCCCCCCCCCCCCCGCTGTAGCAGCTGCATGTCTACAAACGCAGCGGCGCTGCCTCCTCCTCCTCCCCCTCCTCCTCCCCCTCCTCCTCCTCTCCCGTAAAAAATCCCATTCACAAACAGGACCTGAAAACAGGGGATGGTGATTGGTTCCCCGAGCGCTGTGCTTCATTGTGTGTGTGTGTGTGTGTGTGTGTGTGTGAAAGAAAAAGAAGGGGGGGAGATGGAGCGGGGGGGGGGGGTGGCGTGATGCTGAGGCTTCGGAGTAGAGACTTTGAATGAAACTGCAGGGTGTGTTGCTTGTACATTAACAGTCCATACTACACAGTGATGCAGAGGGTGAGACACTGATGTACGGAGACGTACGGATCTTTGCATTGGTTCTACATCATGTCAGACGGACGGGCGTGACGGGGGCGTGAGTGGTGATTTTGCACCAGACTTAAACTCATCACCCCCCCACCCTAACTCTTTCCCCCTCATTGCGTCATTCTCAGTGCTGTTCCAGATTGTCACCACCCCCCCCCCCCCCCCCCCCCCCTCCACCGTCTCAGGCACAATCTCACTGCCACCAACCAAACAACCTCTCTTTAGATTAACAGCTGTCCAAACAGCGATGTGCTCCTGCCACACTAATGCTGGGCCAATTAGAAAGTGACATTTGTTGGGGGGGGGGGGTTGCTGCATTAGACTTGAAGGGCAGGGAGGTGAGGAAGGAGGGGAAGTTCAGATATCTTGAAGTTGACTGCTCTCCCTCACAAACACAAACACAGCAACAACAATACAATATTTTCCAGGTGATGTAAAGTCAAAGCAGTTAAAACCGGTTTGTTTTTCACTAATTCACTTCGGCAAATGCACAGTCATCCCCGAGCTGCAAATATAGAGACGTACTCCTGGGAGCTTTGTCTGCCAACCTCAGTGTGCTCCCTTGGTTCACATGCACTTAGTAGGTCAGATGTATAGCTCAGACTCGATCCGTTTGACGCATTATCAGTCATGAACTTAAAGATGTTGAGCTATATTCTGAAAACTAATATTGGGGGTAATGTTTTTTCATCTTAAAGTTCAAATTACAGTAATCTAGACAGGATGAAGAACTTTCCCCCGGGTTAATGTCAGACAGAGGTGATTCGACTGATTCGAGATACTCCTCAACGGATAAATACAACCATGAATAAATCCGTGTAATTGGTTTCCCGAAGCTGAGATTTGAATTAGGCTGGGTTATAATACATTCATCACAGTCTTGTCCATGTTAAGACGAAGAAAGTTACACTCCTTTACGGCAACAAAACAACAAGCGTCAGTTGGGTGGACAGAGATGTAACTGAGGATGTAAAATGAGAAAAAAAATATGGGCCCCAAAATCGAACCTTGAGGTACACCACAAGTGAGTTTTGTAGACAAAGAAATAACGAGCAGGATAATATAGAATCCAGCCTATACAATAACCATTAACACGCCCCTCTGGACCTTGTGTTATCCCCATGCACTGTTAAACCCACACATCACGCGCACCCATAAACTCCATCACTTCCCCATTTAGAAATAAAAGTCCGGCGTGATGTGCGGCAGCATATCTTCTCCTGACTTCATGGGAATTGAGTGATTTAATGAGTGTGGAGCTCCGTGGAGTGTGAAATACCCAGGTGTGATATAATGCTCCCGGGGGAGAAGACCTCACAATGTGGCTGTGGGAGTTAGTGTGTGTGTATGTGTGTGTGTGTGTGTGTGTGTGTGTGTGTGTGTGTGTGTGAGAGAGAGAGAGAGAGAGAGAGAGAGAGAGAGAGAGAGAGAGAGAGAGAGAGAGAGAGAGAATGGTTCTATATGTGAATCAGAGGAAGGAAGACAGGAAGTGGGACACAAGAACAATCTGGTGTGTGTGTGTGTGTGTGTGTGTGTGTGTGTGTGTCTGTACAGTATTGATGCAGGTGTGTTCAGGGAAGCGTGGAAGAACCAGGGTAGGAGAAATTTGGGACCTTTAGGTGTCAGAGGGATTGGGAGAGGTGGACTAGGAAAGGCAGTTAAGTCAGACTGGGATTTCAGTGTGAGTGTGTGTGTGTGTGTGTGTATTTAAAATGTGTGGTTATTAAGGTCTCTAATTAAGTGCAGGAGCTCTAAGTGCTGCTAAATTCTAGTTTGAGGTGGCTCTCGTGGCCTCGTCAGCCGAGATGGAAAAAGTAAGTGTGCATGAGTGTGTGTGTGTGTGTGTGTGTGTGCACTTCTCTCTTACTGCTTATCCCAGGTTCAGGTGCAGAACAGTGTCGTCAGCTGACTCAGCACATCTGCCGAAGCGAACGGACATATTCACATGAAAACTGTCACAACAAAATGAGAAATCCAAAAAACTGTCTCCAACTCTGGGTTCAGACATTAAAGAGACTGAGTGCAGACTGGGAATGATACAGCAATTTACACTTTACGATTCAAGCAGGATTGTGTCTGAATTTCTCCCACCTCTGCTGTGGGACAGTAGCCTGCCTCTGTTTAGCTGTTCTCCCTCCATGTTGCATGTAGGGCTCATAAACTTATACTTATCCCACCACACAATGGCTCCTGATTAAGACCCAAAATAGGTTTGACTGAGTCCTAAAGGTTCACCTGTATAATTACATGCTGCCGGGGGGTGGGGGGGGTGGGGGGGGGGGGGGGTGGGGGGGGTGGACCATGAACGTTCAGCCATCCATCGTATTCATCCTGTTCAGATACGGACCAGAGTGGTGGAGTGAAAGACTGCCATGCTGCAAGTGTGGCTAACAACACACTGATGCTGAAACACACACACCAGACACACACACACACACACACACACACACACAACACACACACACACACACTGTCATGTATTGTCAAACTGCACACAGCCGTTGATTCATTATCTGTCACTGCCTCGGCTGCAGACATGTACTAAGACTTGATGGCACAATGAATAAACTGGTGGATGTGTGTTGACATGCAGGTGTGTATGTGTGTGTGTGTGTATGTGTGTGTGTGCGCCCATCGCCCTCTGGTTGTCTCTTCTCTCCGCTCTGCTGTTCGTTGCCGAGTGCGAGTGAGTGGGATGGAAACCGGCCAGTGGGTGGACTGGACAGGGAAATGTCATTTTACTGGGAGATGTGGAGGAGCGCTTGTTTGTGTGGGTGTGTGATCGTAGTTTCACTGGATAACGGAACTTGATTTCTTCGGTGTTTAACATCACCGTCGTATTTTTTCACTTTCCGCCCATTTCCCCACGATTTTTTCCCTCTTTTCACCGTCGTTTTAAAATCCATGTCAGTGTTAATCTTCTTCTCCACCTGTGAGCTGATGTGTGACTGTGAGATAAGCTGGGACCGCTGAGCATATGGTCACCTGGTCTCCGCGGTTACTCCGCCACTTAAGAGGTTGTCTGGGTAATTACAACAGCGTTCCTCGCCACGGAACAGAGAGAACTTGAATTTGCGCCGATTTTGTCATGAAAAGCGCAATTAACCCAGTGTTCAGGGCCCCTGATGAAAGGCGTTAATTAAAACGTAGATTCTGATATAAGAGGATGAAGAAGAGCTCGTCTTTTTTTTGCTGAGGTGCAGATTTAAGAAATGAAGGGAAACTGGGGATTCGGTGGGAATCAGAAATATACAGGGTCAAATCCTGACTGCCTCCTTTCTGGTGAAGATTGACAAGCACAAATGCAGCGTACTCCACGGCGCGTTCGCTCATCGCGCCGCACGCGGAGTCGTCTGGGTTGTTCATCTAATCGGCACAATCTGTGACGTGCTGCTGCACCGCAGGTCACTGAACCTTGTCCAGCAGATGCACTCGATTACAAACAGGTGCACACACTGGCAACAACAAACTGTGTACTGATGCAGGGCAGGTCGCAGATGACAGCGACATCCCCCCCCCCAACCGCACAGTCACATTTATGCAACACACACACACACACACACACACACATCATAATGGCCTTAAACAGAAGGCTGTGATCGACAGACAGGTTCTCTGGTGAGTCTCCGTTGCCAAGGTCAAGGACAGATGTTGTGTGAAGCAGCTGACATCTGGAGAGCGCTTGATGGTCTCACTGATAAGCAGAGGGTGATCAGTGGAAAATACGCCTGACGCTGCAACGGATTAAGAGGTTATTATCATTATGCGTGTGTGTGTGTGTGTGTGTGTGTGTGTGTGTGTGTGTGAGTGTGTGTGTGTGTGTGTGAGTATACGCCTGCAGACGCTGGTACGACATTGTGTGCAGATGTAAGCGTGTGCACGTACGCATGTAAGCGTGTGGATGGCTGGAGCCGCGCCACCTGTTACCATGGAATTATGAGCGTGAAGTGAACGCCATCTATTGAAGCGTCAGATGTTGCCGTTTGGCTAATTCTCTAATAAGCGATGGCGTTGCGGCGGCGGCGTTGTCTGCCAGACGGAGCTCAGCTGGACTTTGTGAGGTCATGTGAAGGTGCTGCACACTATCACAGCAAATGAAAAGGTCTCAGGTGTTACCGCCGCCCCTTTGATGGCTAAAATGCAATACCTGCCTGACTTTAAATGTCTTTGGTTTAATGGATGTTCTTCCTCTTTCCTTTTATCACCGCCGCTCATCTCCACTCATTCTGCATGCAGGACGTGAAGCAGCGTTACATAAACACACACAAACCCCAACACACCTGAAAGCAGCTTGATGGCTAAAGAGTTGCTCACCTGTCCTCAGATGTTCTGACAGCAGTGCCTTGTGGGAAAACTTTGGTTCCAGAGGTTGTTTGAGCCGTTTGAAGGATTGGATGTGTGTGTCTGGGCGCAGCGGTGTCGAGAGGTGTGAGTATTTTTACCGAGGTGAAAGAGTCGACGCTAACTTTAGACCGTCGCAGAGGTCAGCCCAGTGCAACAGGAGTCAGCCCGCTTCCAATTAGAAAACTCACGACCTCTTAAATGAGATCATTAACGAACCCGCGGTCAGATGGGAGAGAGGCTGAGCAGGAATGGATGGAGACTTTTCTTAATTTAGAGCTTTGACTTCTTTTCTTTTTTTTTAGAAAAGAAAAATTAAATAGGATGATGATGATGATGATGATGATGTGACCTATTTTGTCAAAGCCACTTAAAGCCTCTCTCATCGGGGAACAAAGTCAGGGTCCATATATAGATTTATACCGTGAATCTTCAGGTTACTTGGTCAACAAATGTTATTTTGCCACATCAGTGCAGTTAAAGCATTCAGCACAAATTTTAATTAAGATTAAAATCCTGAGGATTTAAACAATAACTCTTAGATCACAGAAGAACTAACGGGTCTAATGTTTGTCAAAGGAATCGTTAAATCGCTTTTTCTTTTGTAAAGTGAGAGACTGACACTTCTCTGATGTCTGCACGGTAAATATGAAGCTACAGCCAGCAGCCGGTTAGCTTAGCTTAACACCAAGACCGGATACGAGGAGGAAACAGGCAGCCAGGATCTGTCCTACCTACGAGCGACTCTACTTTAACTCTAAAAGCATGACGGGGTGGATTTACGGGGGGGGGGGGGGGGGGGTGGGGGGGGGGGGGGGGGGGGGGTATATGTTCTGGACCAGACGCAGCGCCTTCTTGGATTTGCAAAGAAATTTTCCCTGAAGTTTTTAAAGTAGGATTATTCCAAGTGAGTGAGAAGTTGCTGCAGCAGAAAGAGGAAGTGGGAACAGGAAGGAAAGCACAGTCCTCTTAAAAACAGCTCAAGCTAATGTGGAGCAGCGAACTGTCAATGGTCCGACTGAACTGCATTATCAACCCGCCGAGTGAATGACGGCTCGTCTCAATAACGGAGATTAGGCGAGATGAGCCGAGGCTCCGGCCTCGTTGTGAACAATATCCATCAATCCCTCTCAGGCTTCATCCCGCCCCCTCAGGAACAAAAGGCCAGGGCGGCCGATTACCACTTCCTGACTGCAGTCCGCTCCCGTCTGACCTCCGTTTCCAACCCCCGATTCTACATTTCATTTAACCACAATTCTCATCCCATCATCTATTCTCTCTTTTCCCTGCCTCCGTCTCATCTCCACATGATCTCCTGCTCCGCCTCTCAGGTCTATACTGACAGTTTCCCAGAGAGTCTGGGCCTGATGTCGACCCACGCTTTGGCGATGTGTCGGCCCACACCTGACCCGAAGCTCAGCCCGATACCTGAGCCAGTGTTTTTAACAACCCAACGATTCCCCTGTCTCTCTCTTTCTCTGCCTCGCTCACACTCCACACAGTTTCTGGTGCGTGCACTTTTATGAAAGTTAAGAAACCGAACACTAAACGTACAGGCGGCACAATCACAATGCAAAGTCAATGGACAGATGTGAACAGATGTAAAAGCATCATAAGTTAAGGCTCAGTGAGTATGTGTGAGAACACGGTTTTGCACGACTCACTCTCAAAAGAGAAAGTAAGCAGGTTTTTATTTTATATTTAAAGCTGCGATACTGAAGTTATGATCCGACACTGGGTTCAGTTCGATCGTCTTTTAACTTCAAGGTTTTAAATCCTGGGGTTTTCCTTCAGACTTCATGTCGGTGATCTGACACTCCTTCATGAGACCTGCTCACTTCAGTGTTGCGATGCCGGGTAAATGCTAATATCAGTAAGAGGCCTCAGGTCGGAGCCACACAGAGCTTTGAAGACGGGTGTGGACCATTACTCCTGCAGCGGACTGATGTTCCAGCGGGTTTTTCTGTTCTGCCGCAGCATGATATAGGAGTGTAACAGCCCTCATCACATGCACAGAAAGAAGCCTTTTTTTTTTGTTGGGATTTTTAATGTGTGTCAGTGTCTTCACACGTGCACGTATGTAAGCGTGCACCTTACCAGAAGAGTGTAGGACTCTCTGAATCTGTATTCATTTGTTCCCCGTCAGCAATAACTCAGTTACACCGTCTCCGTCTTTTGTGACTTTATGAATGACTGCACATATATTTCCATTACATTCCCCACCCCACCCCCCCCCACCCCCTCGCCCATTTTCCATCCTGCTCTTTCCCTCGCTCTGTGAGACGTTGGCCCCGGCAACCAGGCCTGAGGCAAGTCCTGAGTGTGGGCCGAGGGTCAGAATGAAAATGAGAGAGGGGAAGTGTGTGTGTGTGTGTGTGTGTGTGTGTGTGTCTTTGTGTTTGGGCAGTCGAGTGTGTGCTGCTACTCCTGCTGTAACTCTTAGGGTTTTCTGCTGCAAGGTCAATGGAGAGCCGCCCCCCCCCCCCTCCCCCCCCCCCCCCCATCTCTCAGCACTGCAGGAGCTGCTGTCAGTGACAAGAGGGTGTCAGCTGCTGCCGCTGACCGGGCATCACTGCCGGGGGTTATGGGACGCAGGGCAGCGAACACACACTGGCACAAATTGGCATCCTGTGTGCACACTCATGCGTGCGGGACGACGTTTGCTCACTCACGCGGACACGGATTCCTGTACATGAACGCGCAGCACGCCACCAGCGCTCACAAAAAGCGCAGCGATGTTCACTGGAGTTGCGATGTGTGGACAGCCGTCCCACTTACTCTCCTACTCTACTTAAACGCA
Source organism: Seriola aureovittata (assembly GCF_021018895.1). NCBI lineage: Eukaryota > Metazoa > Chordata > Actinopteri > Carangiformes > Carangidae > Seriola > Seriola aureovittata. The sequence continues at coordinate 23,559,188 of NC_079380.1, forward strand.
TCATTATCCAACTGTGAGGAGACACTGCCCGTCTATATTTAGACCCGTCCTAAACAACCACCAGCAAACCCCGAGCGCGGCGCAGGCGAGTCGCGTGTCAGTTTACAAACCACTCCAATTAGACGGATGAATAATACTCTACAAGACGAATGTCTAATTACGAGTAGTAGCAGCAGTGAAAATAATTACCAGGATGTAAAGTGGGTAACGGTGTAGCACGTTCTCTTACATGAGCTGTTGACTCAAGGTCAAACTCTCCTCGTTAAGAAGAAACAACTCTGCAGATAATGTAGGCGAAACCCCTCAAACACCCAGCGTCGTGTCAAATGAATTTAAGCAGTCTTCAAACTGTGACTTTAACAGCCCCTCCTCTCCTCTCTGCCTCTCTTCTCCAGCGTCTCCTCTCACATCACAGACGTGGTCCAGAATACAGATTGTGTTTCCCTTTCTTTATTTGTGTAGCCCATAATGCTGCAGGCCGGAGGAGAATGGGAGACGGGAGCGTCCCACCAAGAGGAAAAAGGGGGGAAGCGACAATGAGGTGGTAAAGCTGCTCCACAGACAAAAAAAAGAAAAGAAAAAAAACGGGGATGATAAGAGCTTGAAACAGACGCTGAGAGGGAGAGAATACGTGGAGAAGAATGGAAGATACGTTTACAGACGGGGAGAAAAGATTAAAAGACAAAAGGTATTAAAGCTGAACGCACAATGACGCAGACACCGAGCGAACCTGGACGCCGCCAACTCGCATTACGCTCCTGTACATCAACTTTTAAACCACACCATGAAAACGCCGTGTAGATCAAATGATGATTGTCACTCAAGGGTTACTTCCTGTTTGCGAGGGACTGCGGTCAAACACGTGAGGTTTGCGAAAGATTGGACAAAGAATATTAGTTACAGCAACTTCCTGTTTCATGGCCTTCAATTCAATTTTCACAATGAAGCATCATGAAGGTGTTTTCTGTCTGAGTTCGGGAAAGATTGAGTTATAACTATTTCCTGTTGCAACATTCGCCACATCACTGGAGCCACGCCCCCTGTAAACGAAAACGCACAATTTTCACAATGAAGCCTCATCAAAGTAGGAAGTTGTTGGCTCTGTTTGGACAATGCATGATGGTTAGGATTATAGCAACTTCCTGTTTCATGGTGAGAACAAAAACTCTGACGCTTCGCAATGTAGCGTCGCAAAAGTATCAAATCGCAGAGTAAATTCGAAATCGCTCATTTCCTGTTGTGTTTGAGGTATGGGTTGTAATAAAGTTTTTGTAAGTCTTGGCATGATACATGTGTTTACCGAGTTTCGTGCATGTAGGCGACACACAGTGTGAGTATTGCCACAATAGGAGGCGTTCTCGAACCTTTGACCTGCAAGATAACACATCATGATCAACAGCTGTGAACACATTAACACGGGGGAGTAATTAACTTTAAACTTTAAAGAAAGGTATTTTACCCGGGACGTGTTGTGTTCAGGGAAAAGCCGCCGTCACGCTCAAGTGTAGAAGTGAGTGACTGTTACACTGGATTTCTACTTGATGCAAAGTTTAACAGGAGTCGGAGAAACACCTGCAGCAGGTTCTGACTTATAGTTTTATTTGACTTGATGACTGCAGTATTTTCAGCACTTAATTACCCAACGCCACACACACAACCACGAATCAAACTTCATCACAAAATGTAAATCTCAAACCTGGACAGCGAGAGCCGTCACTCTTGACTAGGGGGAGGTCGTCCTGTGCGTCGACCCTCATCAACAGAAACAGGCCGGTGTGCCGCTGACCTGACGGGAGCGCTCCGTCTGACGGAGGGGCAAACACCGCCAACGCATCATTCAAGCTGGGGGGGGGGGGGGGTTTGTGAGATTGTGAATCCCGCACTTATATGTATATATATTTATATTTTGTGTGTGAGGAACAAAGGAGACACGTCTGTCATGACGCTCTCTAACCTCATTTACTCAGGGCTCAAAAACGTCTTTGTGTTGCATTGCCCTGAGTGCACCGCCACACACACACACACACACACACACACACACACACACACACACACCCCGCGGTTCGATCGACGCCCGTCTCCTCTGATTTAATGTTTTCCTTAAACAAAACTCAGCCAAACTGAACTCCATCACTTTAAAGCAGCCAAGAAAAAAAAAAAAAAAAGGCCCTTACATCACACTGCTGTGAGCAGCCGGGCATGACGAAGACTGCAGTATTTTCAGCTGGGGAGACACAAACTGTCTCTCTCACACACACACACACACACACACAAACTCACACACACACACACACACACACACACACACACACACACTAGCCTTGTCGCGCTTTAAACAGACTGTAATCAGCCAGTCAACCTTCTCTAACACGGCAGCTTCATCCAATAACAGTAAATAAAGGCGACGAACGACGGATCAGTAAAAACATGAATGATTTCTCGCAGGTGAAAGTTTAAGTTACACTGTGATGCTCCGCTTTAGGTTTTCCATCAGTCAGCGAAATGTATTATATGCACCTGGCACCTCATCCCTAGGATAATGTAAATATATATATACATATATACATATACATATATTATTAGGGTTCTGTCTCGTGTGTGATGTCTGACAGGTGTTTGACTCTTCTTGTCAGCACCTTGTCTAACAGGTATATCATTTATGTGTGTGTGTGTGTGTGTGTGTGTGTGTGTCTGGCTTTTTGCATTTGCATGTGTGCGCTTGTGTATGAAAGTACCTGCAGGTTTGCTTCATCAGATGTGTGCACATGTGTAGTACCTGCTCTGAGAGAGTGAGAGTACAGGTGGGTTTTCTGAGTGTGTGTTTGTGTGTCTGTGTGTATGGTTTTGTGTGTTTGTGTGTGTGTGTGTGTGTGTGTGTGTGTGTGTGTGTGTGTGTGTTGTGTGTGTGTGTGTGTGTGTGTGTGTGTGTGTGTGTGTGTGTGTGTGTGTGTGTGTGCCTCCCGGCTCTCTGTCTTGTGATGCTGAAGAATAAAAACAAGAGAACAAGACAGTTAGAAAGAAGGAGGCAGCAGGTAAAGAGACAGAGGAGTGAAGATCACAGTGAGTGACGTGCAGCCTGCAGCCCGGTGACACCGATCACAGAGAACACACACAACATAAACACACATTTCACCGTCAAAGTCAAGGTCGTGTGTGTCGCTGGAGTTAGATACAAGCCTTCGCATCGCGTTCTCAACAATTCAGTATTAACACGAGGGAAACAAAACACACAGTTCAGCAAAGTGCAGAAGTGTGTCGTGAGCGTTGGACAGTCCAAAAACATGCAGGTGCTTCAGTGACTTGTGCAGCAGCTGTGATTGTGTTCATCTCTTATATACAGCATGTGTCCCTAACCCTAACCCCCCCCCCCCCCATGCCACCCTGCAGAGGATAAAGTATAACCATTCATGCCCCTTCTACAACAAGCAGATGGGAAAAGGAAAAACCTCTAGAGAACAGATTGACTGATAAAACACACATGCAGGAGCTGAGGGGGCGAAACTGCCGGTGGTGAGAAAGTGCAACACATTGTCCTGAAAGTGTCCGGTGTTGCAGTAAAACCGGTGAGCTTTGTTACGCTCTGCACGTTGGATTTGTATTGAATGTATTTCTGTTGGTGGTTTGTCGGTGACATTATTTATAGTGTCAAGGTGTTTCGGTTTCTGCGGAGTCGTGTGTTTCTATTATTATTCCCGAGGAAATGGTTTTCTCAACCTCGCTCGTGGCTTGGCACGGCACGGCACGGCACGGCACGGCACATCCTGGGCCCGTTCTGTTTTTCTGCTCGGTGGAGCAACGGAGAGAGGAAGAGGACGTCTCGGTGTTTTCATTACGACACTAGAAGTACACACTGAAACAGAGACGCTGTGTGCAACTAGTTGAGCACAATCCGACCCCTGCAGCACCTGTTGTGCAGGTTTCTTCTGCATTTCAACACCTTTTATCTGCTAAGCCTGATTGTAATTATTAACAATAGGGCCGTTTCCATTTTGTGATTGATGTAGAAACGACATGAATCTGTCCCTCCAGTCTCACAAATATCAATACAAAGTGTAATTAATTCAGAAATTCTCCTCGGCAGGACTGATTCCTACCATGAAAGATTGCTTCCATTCAGAACCTCCCATTCAGATACAGTAATTCTTCTGTCTCTCCCAACAAGTTATAATGGCCATTTTTACACCTCATTGAGCCCAGAGGCAAAATTATGATAGCACAGTTTTGGAAACTATTGATGCTGCTGTCTTTTTAATCGGCGAGATGAATTAATCCATTTTTGGAATGAGGCTGAGAGAGGGAAGAGGAGAGGAGGAGAGGAGGAGAGAATAATGGCCTGGCGGAGGAGAGATGGTGTGGAATCCACATTTATCACATGAAGCCTAAAACCTCTAAAAAAAAAAAAAAACAGCACTTGTTTGTGTGAAAAGTAACTCGATATATTTTTGTGTTTGTTGTGTGTTCATCAGCAGCGGGGTGACATCACTATTCACATGGCAGCGATCACAGTGTTGTAGAAGAGGCTCGCTGGCAAAACATGACAGATCGCTTTCCTGGAATAAGAGGAAACGCTGGGCGCGAAGAGGGTGGTGCAATGATGGGGCCATTGGCTGCTGACTGACTGTGTGTGTGTGTGTGTGTGTGTGTGTGTGTGTGTGTGTGTGTGTGTGCGCCACATCCTGGTCCTCCTGTGGTGATCATTCAGTGCACCACACCTGGAGTATAAAAGCCCGTCTGCTGTGGCCAAATGATCCTGGCAGAGAGGGTTGGAGGGACGCAGGGATGCAGGAGGAGAGATAAAAGGGAGGAGCGGGGAATCATGGATTTAAGGGCTTGATGCAAAAGGAGCCAGGGGAGGAGACTGATGCCAGCACATACAGTAGAAAATAAAGGCGTAGAATTATTGGAGGGAGAGTTGGATAGAGAGAGAGAGAGAGAGAGAGAGACTCGAGGAAGGACGGCCAAATGAGAGGGAGTAGATGGGTGTAGAGGCCGAGAGATGGATGACGGTGTTAATGTGGGTTGCGTGGACGCGTCGTCTCTGCAGCTTGAAGACGATGGAGACGAGGCACACTGGCTAATGAGGGGAATAAAATTCAAAAAGAAAAAATAGAGAAACAAAGCTAAAAGACTGGAGGAGACGGTGAGGCCGAACGAAAGACTGAAATAAAACAAAAACAAAAAACACACAAAAGAAAGAACAAGTAGAAACGCCTCATTGTGTTTTCACTCCTGGCTCCAGCCCCAATGCATGATATCAGAGCACGACTTTGGAGGTGCATCACTCTGCTTTTAAATGGATAAAAGTTACGTCCAAGGACCCCCCACACACACACACACACACACACACACACACACACACACACACACACACACACACACACACTCACTCAATCCAAAAAGCATCTTTCAGTCTGTGTAACTGGCAAAGACAAACCGACGCAGTGTGTAGTTACTCATTACTCGGGTGTGAGATGGAAACAAATCACATTTGGTTCATTATTTTTGAAACTTGTAATACAAAAATTAAATAAACATAATCAATAGATCTGAACTTTAGTCTTTATAAACCTTAATAATAAACTTAGTGTTAGAGATGAAAAGTGGCCTCCATCCCCCGAAACTTTACATGGCACCTCAACAGGAAAATCAGTAAAGTTTTTAAATCCAAAGTGACTCGGTATCGGAAAGTGACTCAACAGGCTGGCTGGCGTTGGGGGCTAGCTGGTTAGCATGCTAACTTTAGCAGAGGAAACAAAGTGATAGAAACAGAGGGATAAAAATGAAGTTTGATGCTGAACTTGCGACGTTTCTTCCACACTGTTGAGTGAACAGCTGCTAATGCTAATGCTAATGCTGGCTATGTAAGCAATAGCAAAAACTCCTAGCGCTGCATCACCACAGTCGCCACCCTTTCTATCCCGTCTCTTGATGTTGCCCATCCGTTGTCGTTTCGTTTGGAGCTCAGGCCGAAGAATCAATGACAAAGATCAAAATGGAAACCACTTGTCTCGCTCTTCATTTGACTGTATCAGCCGCTTTCCACTGAAGCGTTCAGCTACTTGAGATGCAAGGCGACACCCGTTCGCTGAGGCTCATCACATCTCGTCTCACCTGAATAGAGGATGTGGCGCGATGATGAAACGAGAGAAAAACCATCACAGGCCGTGACGAGACTGACAGCTGCCAGCACCCAGCTGAGAGAGAGAGAGAGAGAGACGTTTCTCCCAGAGAGAAAGAAAGAAAGAAAGAAAGAGAAAGAAGAACCTGATGAGATAAAGAGGACAGGATCTTCTGTAGCTCAGAAAACATTCAGAATCCCTTTGGAAATCCTCTTGAAGACACTTAATTGGTGACGAGCTGGAAGATGATTTTGCTTTGGTAAGAAGAAGTTTTCCGTCTTTAGCCTGTGACCTAAATGAGAAGGAGGGCAGGCTTCTCGGGATTAGAAAAGAGGAGTGAACGATAATGTCAGAGCCATGAACAGTCGTTCTCTCATCAGAGCTGAATCACTGTCATCAGTGGGGGGGGGGGGGGGGGGGGGGCTCGACCCTGCTATCCTTTCTCCTTCGCCCCCAACCTTTCCACTTCACTCTCTGCTCTCCGTCTCATCTACACCGTCTCCATCCCGCACCCCCCCCCCCCTCCCCCTCCAGCATCACATGCCTCTCCTAATTACTCCCCCTGTCTGTCTCCTTGTCTCCCTCTGCCTCCCCCGCCTCCCCTCACCTGCCTCATCTGTCACCTCTGATTCCACGTCCGGAGCTTCTATCACCGGACCGAGGAATACTACAACCAAAATCTCCTCCGCGTGTGTGTGTGTGATGTGATTTGAGAAAGGATGAACAAAACAAAAACAAAAACAAAAAAGTGTGTGTGTGTGTGTGTGTGTATATATAACTCCTGGCAACTTCTTTTAATGTCGTGAGCGGGAAAATGGGCAAACAGCTATTGAATGAATGATAAACCAAATCCTAGTGAGGGGACGAGGGGATCAGAGGAGATCACGCTTACTCAACCACACCTCTCTCCTTCTCTTTCTGTCATTCTCTCCCTTTGTTTCCCGCCCTCTCTCTCTCTCTCTCTCTCTCTCTCTCTCTCTCTCTCCCACTTATCATCTTATCGGATCTGCAGTCGCTTAATCTGTTTTTGTTCTGCAAGATGACAGAAGCGAAGAATCTCAGGAGTGCTGTACATAAGGAAGTATTATGTATCCTGCAGCCCTGTGTGCTTCTCCTACACACACACACACACACACACACACACACAAAGCTGTGTGGACGCACTCATAACGTTTCGATGCAGACCGCTGAGCACCGACTCCCTTGGGTGCAGCAGCTACCCTTCAGGTGGTAACAAAAAAGGTCAAAGTCCTGATCGTTATTCATCCTCCCAAGCTCTGTGAGTTAGTGATCGCAGTCTTTCTTTCAATCTTTCTCTCTTACCCACCCACCCACACACACACACACACACACACACACACACACACACACACACACCCACACACACACACACACACACTTGCTCTATAAAGCTTGACGGTTGGGGAAAGGATTGAGTTGTGATGATTGAACAATGTTCACTCCTACATTATTGTTGCACTCGAGGCTTAAACCATAATAGATACCAGCAGTGATTATGTGCAGTGTTCAGCCTACACGCTAAAGATGAGCACACACAACCGGAGCACGAACAAATCCCACTGAGGCACATGATCATATATACATGCATGCACAAACTCCAACATATATAACATACATTATATAACGCTTCTCCAAGGCTGATGGAAGCCGTTGAGTTAATGCACATGAAGACTGTAGCAGCCACTTGACGGCCGCGCTGCATTTATTATACTCGTGTGCGTCGGCTTTGTGTGATCGCGATATAACAGGTCGGGGGGTCAGAGAGGTTAACGTGGGGGGGATAATAACTCATGAGTCATGAACTGGATGTGAGAAGAAGAGGACGCGGATGGCACTGAGGAGTGAGCGAGCGTGAACTAGGCCGAAGGGCGAGCCACGGGCCGACAGTCACATTTGGAGGAGGCCGTTTGATCCAAAGCAAGCTGTGCATGAAAGCATGAGAAGAGAAACTGAAGATGAAATTGAATCCTGAGGCTGTAAGACGCTGCTGCTTCTTTCTCTCCACAGAGGAGCTCTGACAAAACAGTTTCCTAACACAACTCTTCTCTTCTCTTCGATAAAATTAAATTAGCTAAATAATCATACTTCAATCGAAACATATTTAAAATGCCCGTTGGCCAATTTACACCATAGGACTTCTTAAACTTTCCATCAGCTGTATAACATTGATAACATCTACACCAACCGCTTTGCATGGCTGCACGCTCTCCACCACCACTGCTTATATAACTTTAGCATTGAGTTAATGTTTGTCCTTATCATAATTGCAGACTAATATTGTAATAATCTGGGAGGACACAGGTGAGTCTCCGTCTGCGTTGTTCTATAATCAAGTCTTTGATGTGCTGCTGCAGCAGGAACAGTGAGAGGAAGCCACTCGTGGAAGGATTTATTACGCCTGTTTCCCTGAGAAATCATGAATGATGCAGAGTTTGTACAAAGGCTTGGCAACACCTCACCCAAACTGCTCAATTATAACACTCACTCTGCACTATCTCCTCTAGAAAACGCACCTCAGCCAGTCGTGGCTGAACTCATTTTAATCCAGGAATTAAAATGAAACCAATTTCTCTTTTTGCAGGGCATAGAATTAAACATGGTGTGACATTTTCTCGTTACAATTAGATAAGAGGACTTTGCTTTTCTGGACAGCAGAGGGGGGGGGGGGGGGGGTTACTTCATTAAACCACCTTTACTGTCTAAAGCTGCTGAGCGCAATGATGGCCGACGGCTCAAAGTGCAGGTTGAATGAATGTGCTTTTATCTAATCAGATCACAGTGCGGTTTGTAGGTGTGCGCTTAATAAGCCTAACGAGTCTGACGCTGCGGGATATTAGCAGGGGGTGGATCGATGCACACGAGATGCCGGTGCATTAACTTGACTTAATTGTAGTGTCTCTCTGGTGTCGGACGTGACCTCCATCCCTCCCTACAGCACATGAATACACACATGCACACAGCTGCCAGTTTATTAGGAACAACACCTGGCTAAAAGTAATGCAGCCCTATACAACAGTCCTGCAATAACGCTTGTATTCATAAGGGTGTCATATCAATGAGGGTAAGCTAACACCCAGTGTTAGCGATGTTAGCTAACGCATGCTGGTTAGAGCAACCTCAGAGAAGTTTTTTATTTGTTTGTTTGTTTGTTTTACGACTCACAAAGATGCGTTTCTCAAAAACATCAAATCAAAATTTCTCAGAGCTAACACTGAGTTAACCAGCTAGCTAACAATGCTAATGGTGGCAGGTAGGATGTGCTGCCTTGCTAAGCTAAATAAAGTAACTGCAACTGCACTTTATTTTGTTTATTTACTGCATACCCTCTTACTTTCGTTTTGTTTTTGCTCCAGCTAACAGAAGCTAACTCGCTAAATTTAGTTGCAGCCGTTGAGCTACATCAAACATTAAGGTGTCAAAGTACGTTCCCAAGTGCACACACATTAGCGCCACAGATAAATGAGCTCAGAAATAAACTGAAGACACACATACACATACACTACTCTCATTTAATGTACACTAATGCCTCCAATTTAGCGTTTCATTGATTAATGGATATAATGATAATGCTCCCTCCTTGTGCCTGGCAGACTGGCAGACTGTTGTCCAGAGGAATCCTTCACCCGAGCCAGTCCTTGACTCAAATTAGATTTCAGCTGCAATGCGGCTTTGCTTTCAGTGCACAGCAAACTGTTAGCCGGTTAGCATAATGTGTGTTAATGGACCGTTCACTTAGGTGCGACTCTTGAACTTATACTGTCCATAAAGAGCAAATAAAGCCAGACATCTGCAGAATGAGAATGTGCAGAACAGGTGCAGCTTTCTTCAATGAACGCCGGCCCTGATATCGTCCTAATGTTTATATAATGTGAGGGATTTAAGAGTCTGGTGACACCAGTTCGCCCTTGGATTAAAAAAGGAACACATGAACGCCAGGCCGTCTGTGTTGGTTATTATCGTAACGTGCAGATGTGGCCATGTGGCACTGATGTAATTCAAGCTTGAGAGGATTTAAGGGTAGAATAATCCTCAAATATTTTCTCTTTTTTATTGCCTGACACTAGTGATTTGTTGGAATTCGATAGACTTTACGACGCGCACGCGCCGCACGTACCACAGCAAACACACTCCCTCCTGTTCACATTAATCTTCAAGGTCAAACACGTCTTTGTTTATTTTTACAACATGCGTGTGCATGTCTGTATACAGGAGCTACTGTATACGTGCATATTTACATGTATATATTGGCAAATTTGTGTAGGTGAATTTGCATGCCCACATGTGTGTGTGTACAGCGATTTCCTTATTCATTTCTTCAGAAAATAAACAGTCCACTCTACCGCACAGGGCAGCCATTTAATACAAGGAATACCCTCAATTTATTTAACTATAAGATCTGAATTGTTATATAAAAAAAAAGAAATTTTCAGTCTAGTCATGTGTTATAATATGAATATAAGCGTGCTTTGTGGAGTCAGTTCTCACACTTGTTAAATAGATTGAAATGAGCTTTAAATTACTTAGTTATTAGTATGACTAAAATGTTAATATATTAATTCATTCATATAATAATTATCACGGTGAAAGTCTAACGTCTGACGCCTTCACTTCTACCAGCTTTCAAATCTTATCTGCATTTTTCATTCCCTCCCACTAGAAAATAAATCTCCTTTAAATAACTTCACCTAATTTAAATGAATTGCTCCGTGTGAACTTTAGTGAGCTGTGAGATTAGGTCGCCTGTCACTCCATGTCCGTCCTCTAGAGACGCCAGTGACCACAAACACTTTCTCTAGACCTTTATTTACTTATAATCTCTCTTTATTTTCTTACTTCAGTTATGTCCTTATATCTCCATATATTTCCAAACTATTTTTTCTCTAAAAGTTTTACGTCCCGTCTGACTCTCTAACTGTTCATGTTGCTGAACGAGGAACCAGCCTGTTGAAAACTGTCTAAGCTTTCATCTAAAGTTTTCTCTCTCTCTCTCTCTCTCTCTGAATACTCGCTCGCTCTCATATCTGAGCGCTGGAACTCATTTTGCTTCTGAAGTCACTCTCAGCTCTTCGCCGACACCTGTTGCCCGGGTTCACACCATTCTGCCGGCCAAGTCCCGGCACCAGATACTGTGTGAATCACACAATCGCCCCACATCCCTCATCCAGACCCTGCACTTCACACACTGTAGCTCTGCCCTGCATTCCTGGTGTGTGTGTGTGTGTGTGTGTGTGTGTTCGTCTATACGTATATGTCCATTATTCTTAGGTTTGTCTTGGGCGTGTGCATGTGTGTGTTTCATGTTTCTGTCTGGATAAAACACGTGTAGGAGCCGCGACACGGCAGAGAAACGTCGGGCGATAGAGGCAGTTGGCTCAGGAAACCCTGCGGGATACAATTAGATGTTTGCCACACTTGTCCAACAACAATTATTTGGTGATATGAGAGCAGCCGACTAATTGAATCTTAACCACACGTATCAGACTAAACTTAGTCACATCTAAGTTACATCTGCCGGGTGCTAAATCAGTCCAGAGGTTAAGATGCCAGAATGAAGAGGCGGTGAGCTCTAAAGCCGCACGGCCACACAATACCTCTCCAGACAGGAATGAACTAAACTCTCAGTCTGTTGCTTCAGGCCGAAATATCGTCACAAATATTACACGAATTGGCATGAAAATCTGTTCACACGTTGGTGGTTCCCAGAGGACGAACCCCAGTGAGACTGTAATAACTTCTGATCATAGGATCATCAAAAATAAAAGACGTTACCATCAGCCTCAGCCGTACGTCGCCTTTAGTGCTAATTAGCAAATGTTAGCATGTTAGCATCACCTCTCGTCCTACCAAGATGGTGAACGTGGTAAACGTACGCACTAAACATCGCTATGATAGCATTATTATTGTGAGCATGTTAGCACGACTTTAGCTTGTAGCTGCTGCTGCTCTGACGCCGCGTCTGCACAGAAGGTGCGAATCAGCAGCATTCATCCAGGAAAACAGGATGCCTGATTTGAGCTCTCGGTCACCCTTAGTTTCTGAATCCGTCAGAGCCAAACACATAATTTATGTGTGTGACTTATGAGCGTAAAATGCAGGAAAATAGACTCGGAGAGTCGCAATTACGGGCGTGTAGCGCAATTATAGCGGTGAGCCGTTATGCAGCAGGAGGAGCACACGTGTCCTGTCAGATACACATCAGACAGACTATTGAAGAACAGCTGACACGCTTTGTGTGTGGACACGCTGATGGTCGTGTCTCCTCATACGTTCCACACTTACACATTGGTGATTCATTTAATGAGAAGCTTCACAGGCGGGGCAACTTTATCGGCCCATTGATGATGACATAAAGATGAAGGTGATGAAGGCAGCTCTGATGACCAACAACAAGCCAAACACCTGACGGCTTGAAGAGATCCAAGACTAACCTGAGAGATGAGTGACGGACACACAGAGCTTCTTCCTTTCCTAAATCACATCCAACAAATCCTCTTTTCCTCTGAGCAGCCTTTGGACTCTTTCGCCCTCCGTCATCTCATCTTCTGTCCGTCAGGGCGTCTTTCCTCTGTGTGTGTACAGACAGGTCTATCATTCTTTCCTTCTTATAAGTCTCTCGGTATCTTTTGACACCAGGTGTGTGGCGTTCAACATCTGCAGGCCCTGCAGCGAGGAGTGCTCCCCTGCATCTAAATGCGCCTGATGTGTTGAGCCTCATATCTTTACAGGATCTGATTATAAGAGAGACAGAGAGGGAAGATTTGTGTAGATGCCTTGGTACTTACACAGAAAGAAGAATGATTAAGCAGCATGAGCATCAGGCAAACACACACACACACACACACACACACACACACACACACACACACACACACACACACACACAAAAACAGACAGCAGACAAGATTGGATTGGATTTCCTATTAACAGGAATGATTCCTCTCCCATCTCATTCTCATTTTGCTGTCAACACCCCCCCCCCCACCCCTCCCACATCTGTCTGTCTATCTATCTATGGCATCTTTTCCATTTTTCTTTTATTCTCATCTTCTGTCTTTTTTCATCCATCTCTGCCTTTTCATGTTTCCTTCGCCGTTCTCCGTCTCCTCATTTTTTCCGCTCTGCACCTTTTCAATGTGAGAGAGGCAAATGGAAAAAAAAAAAAAAAATGCTGAGACCCAGTGATATAAGAAGAAAAAGATGAAGCCATACAACAGCTCTATTCTCCTCTTGCTCTATCTCTTTCACAAATGTGTGTCACGATAATTGTTTATGGATTTTACGTTCCTGGCGATGTCTGACACAATGCATAGAGTTGATAGTATAATAAAGACGTCTCCCTCGTATCAATATCGGTGAACTAAAACATCCCCCAAATGACCCGTGACATTCTTTACGTCCACACATCAAAACCTTTTTGCTTCAGAAGCACCTTTTCCTGTGTGATGCACTTACACTGAAGTTAGCGTCTTTCTCCCTCTATCACGTCTACGTCTATCGAACTCGTCACTTCACTGAAATTTCAACTCTTGAATGTCGCTCCAAAGCAAATAAAATAAACTGTGGTAATGGATGACATGCTTTCTTTAGTATGCCCACAGCGATTGGATGATTCAGGGACCAATCTGCATTGATAAAAAATATAGTTTCAAGACCTTAACAAATATTGTTGCAAGCTCTAAGCGAGCTATGTGTAATTTTGCAAGGACGAACGTTGTGCATGGGGATATTCAGCTGCAACACGAGGCCCCTCAAACAACAGCCTCACCTGGTTTTGTCAGTGGTGAAAGAGATATTCATAAAGTAAGAACAAGGTTGTGGGAAACAAATGTGACATTTCAAACAGGAATATCCAGATGTAGTTCTGACCCTCTGTGCTAAAGAAGTAGAGTTGAGTATCATCTGCATAGCATGACACTGGCTTGTCATAGCTACTATAATAAAACCAATAAATATGAGCACGGAAAGGTGATTCGTGGGAGTGTGCATCGAGATGAGGGGTAGGAAAAAGGTTTGAGCTGCTCATAGAGTGAAGAAGGACACCTTGTCCGTGAAAATTAATCGCCTGGATAATAAAGGACAAACGCAGCCAAGAGATCCCAAAGTCTGCAAGAGTCAAAAACAAGTTGATGGAGATAGAAATAGTGTAAAGTCTAAGTGGTAAAGGACAGAAGACGGGGGAGAGGATAGTTATCTAAATGTGACAACAACAAATGGCCAGTGTGTGTTTGTGTTTCTGTCTTCGTCTCTCTCTCTCTCTCTGCTGCCTTGAAACAGGTTCATAACATGTCTGCATTATGTGGATTTACCTGGACTCAGGTTCAAAGGCATCTCTCCCTCCTGCCGTCTCTCATTATGATCCTTCTTTCTCTCCTCCTCCTCCCTTGAATTCGTCCTTGTACTCTCGTCTTATCCTCTTCGATCGTCCCAGGAATAACTTCCCTTTGGTCTAGGTCGCAGGATGAGATGTAGCCTCATGTTTTACTCAAACCCTGCGCTGGAAGAAGTAAGATAAGAAGTTAGTGTCGTATCTCAAAAGAAGATCATGAAAAAATATTGCAGTGACATGTTTGTTCTGGACCACAAATCATCGGACCTGAAGTGAGATCCCCTCAGGATGGTTTTTCTTTTGCCCCAGTGGAAAATCAACTCATATTTTACGCTTTAAGTGAACTAGTGTATGTAAACCCTAGTTGACGTATTCAACTGACTCACACAGCCATTTGAAGCAGTCTCAGAAAACTCATTCTTGTTTTCACGTGTTTTTAATGACAGTGATGTGCAGATAATGAGATAATGTGAAGCAGTGGGACAACTGGGACTGAAATTCTGATGCTTCTTGACTAAGGTGATGTAATGTTGGTTATTAAGTATGCTCTGTGACCATTGCTAAGGGAACAGGAGGAAAACATGGGTCGAAGAAGGTTTTCATTTCGTCTCCGGTGGCAACCTTTGGTGGTTTTACCTCGTCAGGCCTTCTCTCTCTCTCTCTCTCTCTCTCTCTCTCTGCCTTACCTTTGTTTTCTCATCCCCACCCTCCACCTGTGTGTCTACGCCCCGTCAAACACCAACCCTCTCTGGTGAGATCCGTTGTTGACATCCAGCCCTCTACCACTCCACTGGTCCCATCCCTCCCTCTCTTAACTTTTCTCTTTTTCTTCTGTCAACATCCCTCTTTTAATCTGTTCTTCATCATTTCCTCTTTTTAATTCCTGCTCTTTCATCACGCGCCTCTACACCTCCCTCCCAGCATCGCTTGTCACTGCTCCATCACCCACCTCCTCTCGTTCCCTCCTTCCTCCCGTCCTCCTGCTGAGCCCCTTGTCAGGCCTGCGAGAGACAACGTGGGCACATCATAGGGATCAAGGCAAACCCTTCGGCTGCTCTGTGGGGGGGGGGGGGGGGGGGGGGGTCGGAGAAGGTGATAAATTTAGAGAAGTGCAAATAGATAGTAGGAGGGGGAGACACACAAGGTTGCATTAAAGTGAGATAAGGATGTTTGAGGGAGAGATGAAAGAGAAAGGGCATGAAGATTTAGGACTTTGAGGAGAGGGTTTTTGAATTGGACTGGGAGTGATGTCCCAGTACAGATTTGCAGAGGGGAATACAAAGCAGAGCGCAGGAGGAGACAGAGGGAAAGGGAGGCAGAGAGTTAAAGGCAAGCTTCATATTTCTACGATGATTTCATATATGTGAACGACAAACCGAACAGCACCATGTGATTGTTTCAGTCTCCACTTCAGACGCTCCTCCATCCACCACGTTCTCCTCCCTGAGAGGTTGTGACATTCATTATTCACATGTAATTGTGTTATTATTGTGAAATGTAATTTGATGTCCTCTCAGTTTACACCGGTGTTCGACAGCATTTAGATCCAAGTGTCAAGTCAGATATCATCAGCAGTATTACCTCTTGTACGCCTCGGTTTAAAGGGGTCGTGTGTTAGCATGCTAACGCATAATACAATAACATAATACAGCTCTGACATGGTGTTAGGAGAGTGGACAGTAAAACAGTGAGATATAAGGACAAGCTGTAATAATTCTGAGGCACTTGAATGCATCATTTCCTGTGAATCCTTAAGGAGGATATTTGACTCCACCAACACCTCAATGAACACTACTATATTGGGAGATACTGGAAACACATTGACCATAAATAGTAGAGTTAAATTACACCTTTGTACAAATGACACCTTTTGTTGTTTTTATGGTCGAGGTAAGATAATAAATCTTTGCCACTTTCAAAATGGTTCTGTCTGAAAAAAAACCATCCAACATCAATAAAATGTCCGTCATAAAAGTGATAGCCGTCCCATAAATACAACGCTTCGACAGTAACCGAGATAATAACACCTGTTGTTCCCCAGCAGAGAACACCGGCCCCTATTTTAATGCCTCACACACACTCGCACCACCCAACACACTCCAACACGCACAAACATCCACAACACATGCACCAGAAGAGACGCAAGCACACACGAATCCATCCCTCCCAACAGAACTTGTTTACGGTTTTCACATACGGACAGTAGCCCTTAAATCTCGCATCAGCCTCGACCAGCCAAAAGCTTCCTAAAGGTCAGTGCGAGACGTTCTTCAGTGATACACTGGAGGAAACAGCTGATGTTTACTGGGATCTATAATCACTTCGCTTCTATAAGTGAGCCTCTGGAAGGATTCCTGGGCAGGGTGTGCTGCACTGTCCCAGGGGAGGATGTATAGCCTGCCAATGCCTAAGTGTTTTAATGTTGGGGTTTGCAACAAGGAGCAACGGGTTTGTTCTCTGCAAAGTCACGACGGCCACAAACGTTTTGTTTAATTTAGCTCCTTGGACAAAAATGATCCAAATGGAAGTAACCTTGGAGTAACCTCTAAACGGTGGTCGTGCAAAGCGTAGCCTACATTAGCAGCCATTAGCATTAGCAGCATGTGACGCATGTGGAGCTTTGGTTTTGCCCACATGTTATAAGTGGTGTGCAACATCTAAAAAACAGCAGAGCAGAACGGTAACAAATGGATTAAACAATGTGTTTATCTGCTTTTACATACATTGCGAGGGTTAGCATGCTCGACTAACTAGCTTACAATATACAGTAGCTACTACGCTTTACTGCTAAGGCCAAGGAGCACATCATTACCTGACTAGGTTACATCAATCTGTGCAGTTACAGGCCAAACAAAAACATATATCGGGGAGGTATAAAAGTAAAGTACAAAATATACTGTGTTAAAACACAAAGTTTGTTAGCTATACACTGACAAACGGATGCTGACGGGAAAAGCAGCCGTAGCCTCGGTGTTTCTAGCACATTATAATGTAGAGTATGTAGCATTAAAGTGCATATTCAAAACCCTTTCCCTCATCTAGAAACATCAAAAAGTCTCATTGCATTTTCAACCAACTCTTTGGGCTAACATTAGCTTAATTAGCTAGATGGCCACAGCTATAATAATAATAAGTGACAGTTGTCATTTCATCTAAGAGTAGAAATGACAAGTCTGCTTTTGTCTACCTCTGATTAAGGTAGCCAGCGTTCTCATTTTAATCAGCATGAATGATGAGCTGTGATGGAGAGCCTGACAGGTGTAGCAACAACAACTAAGATATTTTTATACCTAGAATTAGCCAAAGGAGGCTTTAGATTACCAGCATGTAAACACCATGTGGTAGATTAGAGAAAAGTGAAAGAACACCAGTGGTAAAGATGGAGGAGCTCAGGGCCTTATAACTTGTCACCGATGATGCAGAATGCCTTAAAGGAGGGAATAGTAGATGAGAAATAAAGGTGAAAATGAAAAGTTAAATAGGATAGAGAGAGACAGAGAGAGGGGGGGGGGTGGTAGAGATCAGAGGAGAGATTAGAGGACAGAACGACGCCCCGTGGGTGGAAGGTGTGAGAAAATTAGGTGGAGAAATCAAATGGCTGGAAGGAGGAAGGAGGGAGGGGTTGCAGGAGGGGAGGGGAGGGGAGAGGAAGGGGGTGAGCATAAGAAAAGAAGTCACGGCTGGAATGAGAGGTGGAGATTTATGATTATTAATAGTAATGTTTGATTAGCATGAGTGCAGTCAGGAAAACGATACGGACGGGCCGAACATCACTGGCCCCCGCGCTGAACCGGGCGTCCATTTTTCATCCTAAAATAGTTGGAGTGGCCACGTATAAAACAGGAAGGGCAGAGCCTCTGATCTTCTACTGGACGTCCCCTCTTGCACCCATCTGGCCCCTGTCCCACCTCCACACCCGTCAGCCGGTAACCAGGTAAGAAGAAGAAATTAATGTGAGAAGAAAAGGAAAAGAAGCTTTTTTTTTAGAGGTGTAAAACACTGTCTTTTTGTTTTATGGCGAAGCAGCTTAACACAACCTGGACACAAACGTGGAGAGCGAATCATTGATATTGACATCACAGGAATTCTGCCGTTATCTTTGTAATCAAACGCAGTGATAGATGAAATAGAGAGAAATTGAAGTCACCTTCTTTTACAGGCTCCTCTGTAGAGTGAGATTAGATTTAGATACAGCGACAGTATATCAACAAGGTAATTACTTTCTGATAGCCGAGGTTTTGCTGCCAAAATAAGAGGCACGGGCGTAATTTTATTGAAGTGCTTACTTGTGATATCGTTCAAGGTCAAATTTTAATTACACCTAATTGAATACAGTCTCACGTCCATGCTCCAGGGTAACTTCAAAAACGCTGATGCAAGTAAAAGACAAAGCTCCTCTTGAAAATGCACAGATACCGTGGTTATCAGTGCTATAAAAATATTGCATGTGCACGTACAGTAGATGCATTATGTACCGTGAATATTTATAGACAGAATGACACTTAAGTGGATGCAGACTCAGTTAATTAATGAGGAGGGTGTGTGATATTTTGTTTGTGTGTGGCAGTAAAATATGTTTGACTTTTAACACTCAAAGATTAAATGGAATTTACATCTTTAATTTGTTTAGTAATATTTTATGTAAATATATATTGCGAGTCTGAAGTCCCATTAGAGTTTGTGATGTATTATATGCATCTCGGAGGTACCTGCAGTTAAATGGGAGTGTGTGACCCTGGCAGGACGTGGCTCTAATGACTGACTGTGATTTATCTCAACAACAACTGGATGGAATAACCTGAAAGAGGATGAATCCTGACTTTGGTTTGGTTTCCTCTCATGGAGGTTGATCATTTTTGTTTTGTAGGGAAATGTCTTGACAACTATTGGATGAATTAGCGTTTGGAAAAGTTATCCATGTTCCCCTTCAGGATGAACTGATGCAACTTAGTATCATCATCAAAAATCCAAATCTTTTTATCCTTTGTTCTTTGTCTCTAGGCAGAGAAAAGGTTAGCTGGCTCACTGATTGGTTAGGAGTTCATAACCAGGCAGTAAACTAACGAAGAAAATACGAAAAGCCCCCCAGACAGAACTTGAAAAAATTGTTTTTATGTTGGAAAAAGTGAAGAAGTAGAGAGACGCTTTTGATTTTGGACACTTACGCACTAAAGGAATATAAGTAGTCGAGGAATAGACAATTGGATTTTGCGATAGCTTCAAAGGTAGGGAGTCTTTTTTTAAAATCAGTCATCCTTCACCATAGTTTATCCCAGTACAACAGTTAGTCAAAATACATGAAAACAAGACTGTCGCCCTTTTTTTATTTCATAGGTAAAAACTTTGGATATTTTAATGTCCCCGGTTTTCATTTCAGAAATCTGCTCACCTCGGTATACAGCTACTAAAAATCTGCATTTCAGCATCGTCATTGTGAACATGTAAGCGTGATAATATTACCATTTAACTCAGAGCACAGCTGGGTGTTATGTTGACTCTCTTATCTGCTAGTGCAGCTGTGGACGTGCTTTGTGCTTCAGTGCCAATTAACAAATGAGAACACGTCAAACTACGATGGTACAAATGATACGTGCTAAACATTAGCATGTTAGCACTGTTATTGTGAGCATGTTAGCTTGCTGATGTTAGCATTTAGCTTACAACCAAGTGACTAAAATAAAGAAAGAGACGTGCCGGTGAATGCTGAAAAGACAAATACAGAACACATTAGCTGACTCACTTAGAAAGACAATTATATTCTGTACAGCTATGAACACACACACACACACACACACACACACACACACACACACACACACACACACACACACACACACACACGCAGGGCTATTGTTGCCAAGCCGTAACTGTGGTTAAGCTATCCTGTGCTGTACCTGCCAGAGGATTAGACAGTGGACAGTGGCGATAACAGCCACATGATCCCCGGGCCTCTGCACCGCTCTTATCTAATTCATTCTTTCCTCGCCGTGTGTTTGTGTGCGAACGTGTGAATTTGCTTTTTGTTTCTGGATGCACGTCGCTGTATTTTTTTCTCCCTGTAAGAGGCTCCATGAAATCAGCAGACACAACTTAATGCACACCGGACAGATTCAACCATCAAGCTTATTAGAAAATCAACTGCACAGATCGTTGGCCGTTCAGACAGAAAGCTTTTTAAGGAAGAGGGAAATCTCTGGGGCCTCTTCAGAACGGCCTGTTACAGAGGTTTATAGTGTTCACAGCTACTGTGACAACAACACTCTTACACAGTAGATTCTCTAAATACACCACGTCAGACTCTCTCAGAATCACTCCAGTTTTTTAATATTATCCACTCAAACCAGCACATAACACAGTGAGTGAATCTATTATTTATTATGAGGAAAAACAACATGAATTTCTTTAATATCTCTAAAATATGTAATAATAATAATAATAATAATAATGATATATTTACGGCAGCAGCGCAGTCTAAGTATGGAAAGTCACAGAAAAATAAACTTCTCATTCACTCATTAAAACCCAACACGGCTTTACAACTCGGTTTAAACTTCAAACAGCATCAAATGTTGATTGTTTGATGCTGGTTACAGCTGAGTGCAGCACCGGGCCTGTTGGTGTGGTTCACCGCACGATCTCTGTGCGTCTACACACATTTTCCAACATACACACATCAAACGAGCACAAGGGGCTCGGGTTTCCTGTAATGCAAGTACATTCTTCTTTAAGCCCTCCACCTCTTCACCCCAGCCCACCTGGCACCTTTTGTACCTCATATAAACGCTTGCACACACACACACACACATATTCACACACTCACGCAGCTGTTACAGTAGACCGGGGGAGTTGGCGGTCATGCAGCACGGTTAGGTTTCCCACACCTAGACCTGCCATCAGGGGCCGGGACTTCCCACCAAGGAAACCCCAGTTTCACAAAGGTCGGCCTCATGTCGGACGACAAACATCATCATTTCCTCCAGAAACCTTTCACACTCCATTTTCATGTCACATTTTGTTTTCTTTATCTTTCTGTTCTCTACATATCTGGGTTGTGTCTTTGTTCAGCAGCTTTAAAATGATCCTTGTTTCAGTCTCCCTGCGACCTTCAGTGTAAAGTCACTGACATTTATAAAGAAAACAGCTGATCAGCTGCGTATCTGATAAACAGAGGCGCATAAAGTCACCCAGTAACGAGATCACACATTAGCAGTTTGTCCGTATTGAAGAGAGTTTATGTCGGTGTGAGTTTCTCGTTGTTTCGTTGCCTCGTTCGGCCTGACTCGTGAAACTGTGGATTTCTTGTGAGTCTAAAGCGCACGGCTCAGGGAGCTTCTCCAACACTGTAGAAATCAGTGCAGTGAAGAGTAAGAGAAAAAAAATCAAGGACATTCAGGGCAAAACACTTGATCCAGCAAAGATAGTGGTTATAGGCGATGGCTATAAGCAGCAGCAGCAGCAGCAGATAACCTTGGTGGAATCTGACTGATGCTCATATCACAACTACTGAAACTCAAGACGGGAATTTAAAAAGGGAAAAAGAAAAACTCCCACAAAATGATTGTTGCTTTGAAAGTTAAAGAACATGATTGGTTGTAATCTTAAAGCCTGAACATGATGTTCAGATGATGAAGGTTTGAGTTGTGTGGATCTGCAGGGTTTTGTTTTCCGTGGATAAATAAAAAGAGTTCAACACTAATAAGAAAACACAATGAAAACTCTGCGGCTTCACTCCAGAGAATTACTGACTCGACCATGTTATCAGCTGATCAAAAAATGTTTTGATTTTATAGATATTTCTTTATTATTCTCTGTTGATATGTTGAGATTTGCTTCATCGTCCCTTTACGTTGTTAAATTATGTCACAGTCAGACGACACGCTCCTGTTCTGCTAAATGAATATGTGGCGTCCCACAGCTCATTTTCACTCAGGAATGGAAGTGTACGACCTCCATTTCTGGAAGGACTCATTAAATCATCTTATTTCTCATGTAATAATTGCGTAATTACTCCGAGTTGATCCTCTTGCCGAGGCTCAGCTCGCCCACGGGTCCTGAAGGCGAGCTCGCGACCGTGTCGGTGTCAGGAGACACACGTTTACAGGATTAGTTCAACTTTCGTGCTGAGAAAATATCTCACGTATCCGACATGTCATGTTGTTGTCGTGTCGTCTCATCTGAGGAAAACAAGGTGTTTCTGAAACGTTAAACCTTTAACTGGACTTTAATGAAGCCGTGCGACGGTCTGAGGCTGTAAACGCATTCAAGCGTTTGACACAAACAGAACAGCGTCACAGACGGTTCACTGACACCAGAGACTGATGTCAGATCAGTTACTGCTCTTTATGGTTTTCCTCTAAATAAATCCATGCGGCCGACTTCATGCAGCTCCACTCCGCAGCGCACTGACTGAGATATACCTCCGTGAATCAATCTCATCCTCCTCATTTCACGCTGAATTGTTTCTCTTTTCCCTCTTCGGGGCGAAAGGTCAGAGGAGGAGGTTGCGCTTTTTCTAAATGATAAAAGATCGGCCGTGTTGGCCACACACCAGTTAAACAGTATTGATCTGTGTGTGCAGAGGTGTGTTAGTGAAGTAGATAACACACAGCTCGTACCTGCGCTTAACACTGCATTTCTCTGGGAGTGGTTTATTTATGCATCACTTATAGATCTGGTTGAGTGCTTTTATTTTGATACTCATGGACGTATGTGTCTTCTTTATCGAACATATACGATATGATCTTTCTCATTATCAGATCTGATGATTCTTTTAAAGATATTACCTTTACATGCAGCCAAGTAAAAAGAAAGTGCGGCAGACGATGAGGGAGAGATGATGTCAGGAGAGCTACAGCGTCTTCGAGGCGTGATGCAGCAAAGCAGTGAAGCGTGAGTGACTGTGCGGGTGGAGGTGTGCGCGGCAGCTCAGACTGTATTTCCAGCAGCGAGAAGGACAGAGCGATGGTCACGGCCAGCTCAGCGTTTTTCTCCAACAACAGCGATGATGACGGTGATGCAGTGTCATTACTTTGACCTTTTCTAGCGAGCATTTCTCTTTCTCCCTGCGTCGCATCAACGTCGCGCTCCAGGTTAGAACGACTTTTTTAATGTGTGGAGGCGTCCACCGGCTCACTGTGAAAATACAATAAAATAATAAAAAACATTTGTTATATAGTGTTATACAGACAAACACAAGCTGTTTTAATTAGTGTCGGAGATCTCTAATAAACTGACCTTATAGAGCATCTTCGTTCAGAGGATCCCAGCTGACGTTGTTCCACACGCAAATATCTCAGTAACTCTCAGATGCAGATCCCCCCCCTTCAACTTACACTTAGTTATTAACTGATCTGTGGACAGTTTTACTTTCTAGTTAGGGTTAGTGGGAGGTGTGAGCGTCCGTTCAGGTTTGTGTGAATGTGTCTGTCCAGAGTAATTCTCTATTAATGTCTGGCACCACGATGAGCGGAGGGAAATCAGAGCACCACATCCTCCCATCCCCAGCTCTGTGTGCAGGAGGCAGCTGCTGCTGCCGCCGCCTCCGCTCCACGTTCACGCCGCTGCACAATGTGTGTGTTTGAAACAGCGGCAGAGGAGAGGAGGGCATCAGTCAAAGTCAGGGGAAGGTGACAACCTCATAAGCAAGCGATCGGGTTCGGGAGTAAAACAGCCGAGGCGCTGCGAAAGTGCCGGGCTCGCCTTTCACAGAGCGAGGTACAAGACGCTTCTCCCTTCGCACCGGGCCGACAAACTGAATTCTCCTGAGGTATTTTCAGACACAGCAGAACACCCAGACGGCCCGTTAACCCCCCCCCCCCTTCGCTCGGCCTCTGGCCCCACGCCCTGCCTTCATCTGTCACAGCTCAATGACATCACACCTGAAATGGAAAACACTGATATTGACACCACGCTGGTTTCCTTTCCTTTCTGACCCGACGTCCCATAATACCACCAATAAAATCTCTTCTTCTTTCAGCGCCGTCCTGCTGCGATGTCTTCCTCTTTCTCCACCTCCTTCCCCTCTCTCTCCCTTTGTCACTCCTCTTCCACTGTCACTAACTCATCCTGTCGTCCACCACCTCCTTCTCACATGTCCCGGTTTCCTGCTCCATTTCTGGAGTGTCACCGGTGTAATACGAGAATGTCTCCCGAGTTGTCGCTCTGCTCTCCAGCGACCTTGTTTTTAACCTTGTCCCCTCTCTGTCCTCCCCCCCCCCCCCCCATCTCTTTTCTCCAACAGCCAAGATGGCAATGAGCAGCATCCTCAACGCTGATGACATCAAAAAAGCTTTAGATGCATTTGCAGGTAAAACACTCGCCACAGATAAATCAGAGGTTCTCAGGCAGCGCCGAAACTCAGAGTCGCTATGAGCATCAGTGGCTGTTGCTATGGCGAGGAAGCTAGTCAGAGGCGTGAACGAAAACGGTTGCAAATTTGGAACAAACCACTTAAAAAAAAACGTACAGGTGGTAGCGGCCTGATGTCGTCATGACTACAATAATAAACAGGAAGTTAAACAAGATTTGGTTAAATTTAAGCACAAAAGGAAAAAAGATCATGGTTTGGTGCTTCCTTAAAGTTAGAGGGCCTTTGTCGTCATGGTTACAGTAATGAACACACAGTCAAGGCTGCTGAAAGGTCATGGATGAAAATAAGCTTTGTCGCCGCCATAGCAACGTCACCAATCGTCCTCCTTTGCCCCCCCACATGATGATCGCTGCCGCCACTAGAGGGCGTCTCACACTGAAGCGTGACTATTACTACGTTACTACGAACGCCTTAAATCAGCGGCTCGACCCCGTTTTCTACATTCACACACAGAGATCAGGACGTTTCTGTCGGCCAGAAATCTGGAAACTGATTTTCACACTTTCTGATCAACTCTCATCGATTCAAAAATAGCTTTTTTAGTAAATTATTCATTAATTTATAGATTTTTTAGCTTAAATTTTGTAATATTTTTAATTGTAAAGCGCACTGTAACTGTGTTTAGAAAAAGTGCGATAGAAATAAAGTTTATCGTTGTTGTTATTGCGACTTATTTAATCCAGAACGATCTGAGCTGTAGATTGCGTCTCCTGTTTCCTCTCTTGCGTCCAGCTGCAGCCTGCGACACACGTTTGTCCTTTTAATTTCTATCACAGAAGCAGATGTTTTCACACACAGCTGATGTAAGAGCTTCACGCCGATTGAACATTGAATCTCTGCTTCTGCAGACAGAGGAGAGTGTGAAACAACTCTTTGACTGTTGAGATAAAAACTGATATTAACGACTTTGTCTCATAATTTCCTTCACGTATGTTCGTACCTCTGGTGGACGTGCTCGGTGTAGCCGGACAGCCGAGGCAGTTAGAGCTCAATGACCTAGAACTGATGGTTCCTCTGGCAAACACATGTTCTCGATCTATAACTGTAACACCGTTTTATTACAAAGCTGCTTTCTTACAATTAGTTTTTGGCCTTTGGGCCTCATCAACACAGAACAGGCAACTCTCGTTTCACGCCTCCGCTGGCTTGTATTAATGTATTATTGTGTGTGTGTGTGTGTGTGTGTGTGTGTGAGCAGTTGCTGACTCCTTTGACCATAAGAAGTTTTTTGAGATGGTGGGTCTGAAGGCCAAGTCTTGTGATGATGTGAAGAAGGTCTTCACGGTGCTGGACGCCGACAACAGCGGCTTCATAGAGGAGGAGGAGCTCAAGTGAGACCGACACACGACACCACACATAAACTCAAACTGCTAAAAACCAAAAAAAGAAAGATGATCACCTCCTGCTTCTCTGTGTCCGAGCAGATTCGTGCTGAAGGGTTTTGCCAAAGACGGCAGGGACCTGACGGACAAAGAAACCAAAGCTTTTTTAAGAGCAGCCGACAAGGACGGAGACGGCAAGATCGGAGTCGATGGTAAACACCGACATCAAATTCCATTAGTGGGGCGTGTCGCGAGGTCAAGGTCAAACACAGAGCACACAGAAAGAGACACACACACACACACACACACAAACACACACACACACACACAGACTGTTTTCAGTGTGTGACACGTTTAGTTATTGCTCACTTCTTAAGACTGAACTTGGATCAGCGAGCGTTGGACATGAGATCCTCCACAGTCGATCTGGGTCAGGACCAGAAGAAGCTTCGGGCGTCTCGGTTCTCAGTTAATTGGCTTCATCTGCACAAATTAATTTGCCACAAAGTCTGTGTTGTCTGACGTTTGAAGTTACTCAAGACTCTCGCTCGTAGGAAGGAAAGACACAAAGGCAACACCTGGTTCGTGCGACTCGAGCTAATTAAGGGACCGTACGTAAATTATTGAAGCTCAGATCTCACATCAGGGTCAGAATCAGCAGGTAAACATAACAGCAGCTGCTCTCTACTTTAGAAGCATAAGCTACTAAATGAACAGTTATTACCCCCGTCACACGGGGGGGGGGGGGCAGCAGCTCGGCGTCATGTTTTCACCTTGTGCGTCTGCAGGTTTGAGTCGAGTGTTGACAGTCCAGAGTCAAGTTAAAGCAAATGAAAAAATGAAGATCTTTAAAAACAGATAATGTTCAGTCTCTTCTTATTAACTGCAACGTTTTTAATGCAGTTAAAGGCCCAACAGGAAAAGATGAAACAGAAAAAAAATATCTGGTGGATGGAAAAAAAAAAGTGAGATAAAGAAAGAAAAATGAAAGATCCTCTTTTGGGTTTTTTAGAAAAATGCAGCTGAAACTTCTCCCTCAGTTTCCTGCTCACTAACGTTCACACCGTCGCACCGTCTGGTCACTTTACACAGCCAACGCTTCAGACTGCGGCGACGCAGCGTTTGTGACTGCTGAAGCTGAATGAATTTTATCTGTGATGGATGTGGAGAGAAAATAACTCCCAACGGTTTGACAACGATTCGTCTTCTCTTCTTCTCTTGCAGAATTTGCCGCCCTGGTGAAAGAATAAATCATCAAATCACCTCGTGTGACCGACTAGCGCTCCGAGATTCACCTCCTCGCCACCGCCTCATCCTGACACCCCCCCCCCTCCCACGCTGAGCCCACTTTTTCTCCCGCTCCCCCAGCACCTCCACCCTGACTCCCGGCCCACTACACTGCAGCTGACCCCCCCCCCCCCCTCCCCTCCCCCACAAGCTATCCTATTTATTTTATCCTTTTTATACAAACTGTTTCTTGTTTCCGTTGATGTGTAGAAATAAAACTCACCTGCAGGAATAAACTTCACATTTTAAAGCTTAAAGTAGATATTTACAGAAAACAGAGATTTTAAGAGAAAGACTCTCATTTCCTTTTCTCTTCGTTTTTCTTAGTCAACACTTTTCTGTCACTTTCCCTCTTTCTTTTTCCTGTTTTTTCTCTCCTCTCCGTCGATTTCACCTCAGGCACCTTTCCTCTTCCTGCATTCGCTCCCTTCTTTCCCCTCCCACACATCTATCTACTCATCCTCCATCCATCCCTTTCTCCTCTGGTAATGAGCTGTTGTAAAACATACCAAAAGAAGAAAGAGGTCAAGCTGTGAAAGAATAAAAATAAAATGAAGAAAACAAAGCCTGGAGAACACTGACTCACTGACTTGTGTGTTAATTCCTTCCTTTGATCTGACTCCACACTTTCAGTCCGGCTCATCCTCCTTTCCTTCTTCCTTCCTTCCTTTTTTCTACTTCGCCGTCACTCCTGCTCTCATCAAGCACAGCGACTGAAGCGAATCTCCACAGCGGCCTAATAATGCATGAAGGGGTCCAAATTTAAAAAGGTTTTTTTGTCTTTTAAGAATGTCAAAATTATTCATTAGGACTGGCTGCAAACAAAACAAAAAACAAACTGTGTGGTTGGAGATCTCCTCCCGCCAGCGCTCGCTCCGGTCCACGTCACATTATGAATCTAACTTCACTGAGGGAGAGAAGGAAAGAAGGAGGCCACGTTCGCTCGCTCGCCCCCCCCCCCCCCCCCCCCCCCCCCCCCCCCCCCCCCCAGTGCTAGTTTAACAGAACCACGCTGTGGAGCCATTAGCAGAATTGGATTCACACTGAGGTTCAATTTGGGTTAAATATCCCCAGCGGAGGACGCAAACAGGCAACCAGGGAATCCTGATCTTCTTTAGCGGGCCACTTTACCGCCTGAGCAAATAAACACAGATCTGAAGCTTCGGAGTCTCTCGCTCCGGAGACGGGAACCAGAGCCGTGGAGTTCGCTGAAGCTGGTGAAAAGCAAAGTGCTCGTCCCGGCAGACTGTGAAGGTCAGAGTGAGTCATCAGGAGGACGATGGAGGGAGGGGATTCATGGGAAACGCTGCTGCAGTAGAAAAAGTCATTTCAATAAAGACGGTACGACAGTCAGGAGTGTGACATACTTATAAAAACATGCTGGTTCAGGGGCGGCGGCTCGACGGCTCACCTGGTAGAGAGAATACCACACAGGGTTAGTCCTGACCGGCTGTGGGTTCGAGTCCGACCCACAATCCTTTGCTGGTGTCATCCCCTCTCTCTCTCTAACTTCCTGTCTATCTCTCACTGTCCTATCAGAATAAAGGCAAAAATGCCCAAAGAATATAGCGGCGGTCGACATTTTTATTTTATTTCAAACCAAAAATATGTTTTTGTTTTTTTTGTCGGCGCTCTCCTTTAAAGTGGGCGGGGCTCTGCTGGGAAAAAGGTGATGTCATGAACTCGTGTGCTCCAATCAGTATTTAGCAACATCAAACCACACAGTTTTTTTGAGCTTTGAACTCTTTAAATAATAAAAACCTAAAAAATAAAACCGATTCATTTAAATATTATACAGAAAATTTGAAATCAGGTGCTTTAACTGATGATGTATCACAAGTATTTTTATTATGTAATAACTTACATTTTGATATACATTATAGAACAAGATTAACATCACACCATCTGTAAAAAGATGCCACCTGCAGCTTTAACACATTGGTTAGAGTAATTATATGATGCTATGGAGACGGTATTACATAATCCATGAATGCATTGCATTTTTCATTACATCTCAGCCTCGGACATATTATCCTATTTTTATAAGATAGTACATTAGCTGCCAGAGGTTACATTATCATTCTCTACAAGCCCTTTTTTCCAAAGTACATTCATAATGCAATTAATATTTAGCAATCAGCTTAATTCACACGGCAATACAAAAATATAAAAGATAGAAAAGATCATTAAAGCATCCGTCCCTGAGCAATACCTGACACTTCTTACATACACATCAACAGGTTCTTAGCACTGACTCTTCACATCTCATCATCACTTACTGGCCCATGTGCAATATTCAAGTCATTGCACGTCGTCTCTTCAGCTGACAGTATCTCAGTGCCGACAATCAAACATGTCAGAGGAGGAAAGATGATTTAAGACCAGGTTAAGATCAGAGTTACATCAACACAATCATTCGTTCTCAGTATTTTACAAATCAAAGAGCAGAGAACCAGGAGATAGACAAGCGAGGAGAGGGTGATAGTGAACGTCGGTCGTTGTGATTCGAATGTATTTCCTCTTTCTTATTTCGTGTGAATCTGTGCAGTCACACTCTGTGTCACAGTATTTACCGACAAAAACCACCTCCTTTAAAGGTCCACTTACTCAGCTTTTGACCAGATGTGCAGCCGAGGTCAAGGACGAACTGTTTTCCGGGTTAAGACGTCATCTGCGATAGAGACGCGGGGCCGATCTGTCATCGGTGGACGTGGGCTTCAGCTTCACGGTCGCGAACGGGTTGGTGCCCCTTCAGGACAGAGAGTGGACAGGAGAGAGGGACATACATGTTGAAGGAAGAGACGACAGCAATATCAGAAAATGCTCTGGCTCACGATGATTGAGTCCAACAGAGGAGGTGATAACAATCAGCATTACATTTCAAACCGTACAAGTATCATCATCAAACGGTTCATCTGAAGTGAGAGTGAGAGCCTCGGTTCCCCAACGACCAGAACTGAGATGGTTTCAGTTCTAAACTGCACTTCAAACTCTAATGGAAAGAAACCAATTCTGTGGCATTTCGACCACTGCCCTCATCTGCTGCTCCCTGATTTAATGGCTTCATGACATCATTAGCTTCTCTGGAAGAGGAAAACGAGCGGCCTCCGTTCTGACATCTAACCACCTGTCTGGGTTTTAAAAGCAGAGCTGCGGTGACATCACTCTTACCTCGGGAAGAGCTCCGGTTGGGATCCG
Organism: Seriola aureovittata; assembly: GCF_021018895.1. Taxonomy (NCBI): domain Eukaryota; kingdom Metazoa; phylum Chordata; class Actinopteri; order Carangiformes; family Carangidae; genus Seriola; species Seriola aureovittata. The sequence continues at coordinate 23,589,830 of NC_079380.1, forward strand.
TGTGGTTGTGATCTCTGCAGGGAAACACACAGGAGAAGGTGTGGATGAGTGTGAATGTGGACGTGTGCACTAATGGAGGCTCAACAAGCTCCAGCACTCGACCCCGGTGTGCTGGGCCAGGCCGCCTCACACACATGCAGCGGACCCCGTGTCCAGCGACACACACTGAAAACCACTATTCTCTCAATAGAGATGAAGAAGGGAAACACAGCGATCACACAGAGACATCAGGCACATGCATCTATATCACTTTGAAAAAATTATGTTATAAAATGATAAATATGGGCAGAAACTTGGTTTATACAACATCAGAAAATAGTGAAAATATCCTCCAGCACCAGGTGACGTCAAAACTCTCCAAACATTCATTTTATTGTGATTTTAAACCAAGAAAAACAGCAAATTCTCATATTTGAGAAACTGAAAACAACAACTTTTGCTTGAAAAATTGTTCATCAATGATCAAATTAGATTTCTTTAGATCGTCTAATTGATTAATGGACTCACCACTAGCTCTATTATTACTGTTTTTATTTAAATAATAAATCTGCTTCATCAGTGACATCACTGGCTGGAGAGCAGCTTTCATAGCTAACATGCTTCGCTGTGTCAGTGAAAACTTGTGAGGAGAGAAACATGAGAATAATATAATGTATAATGTTGCTTTAATATCCATCAATTTATAGAACAATTAGAACAAACGTCACTGAGTTTAAACAGCATCAAAGAGAGAAGGTTTGTCACACAGCAGCATCCTGAAGTCTGATCATCTCCACCACAAAACACAGCATTCAAAACAATCCACACACACACACACACACACATGCACACACACACGCACATGCACACACACACACACGCACATGACCTCCTTGCTCATCCACCATCAGCAGCTGGAGCTCCCTCCCTGCATCCACCAGAAAGATGGATGTGGTGTCATTGAGAGCAGCACCTTGCCACAGTGCCCCTGCTGGACAGACGGGCAAACACCGTCACACAGGAAACACTTCATTAGTGGTGCTTTATTAGTTGAACTGGAGACTTCATAAATGAAACCTCTTGTTAATGACTTATTAACATTTATCACTGCAGACTGCCATTATTAACAACCTGTATCATGAGCAGGTAGAAACTTATCATTAACCTCAGACATCAGCCCTGACTTTAGAAAAGGCGGCTTGTTGGAAAGTTTCAAAGTCACTGCAGGAGAATTGTAGAAAGAAAGTGAGGGACATTTAGTTTATCACATCTCAGTCTCAAAAGGTTCCACGCAGTTTTGATGGAGTGAGAGAGAATTGATTGATATCAGCCGCCGCGCTGATCGATGGTCGGGCCGACTGACTGATCTCCGTACCTTGTTTTCCGAGGTAGACTCGACCCGTCTGTCGGGGGTGGGTGTGAGCGGCGGCATCTCAGAGTGTTTATTTGAAGACAGAGAAGATGACGGTGGCGGCGGCGGCGGTGGAGGGGGAGGGGATCCGGCGCCGCTCAGGCTGCTGCTTCCCATTTGGCTGAACAGGTTGCTGGAGCTGCTGCTGCCTCGCAGGGACGAGCTGCTGAAACTACACACACATTTCATTTGTTTTCATCGGTGAAGAAGTTTAACATGTTATTTTCACTAGACGCACAAAAAACACACAAAAATTTATATTTATAAGTTAAAACATGTTTCTCTTTGTTAAATACGACATTTCACTTTTCTGTGACACAGTGAGCAAAGTTTCAGTTGAAAAGCTCTTACTGGTTTTCCTCTAAGCACTGGGTCACCCAAATATTTTAAATAGTTCATGTAATTATTCCAGGCCTGAGTCTCATGTTGACCCTCTTTTAAAACAGCAGGATCCGCCTGGAGGAGCTGAACGTTACACTCTGTGGTTTGACAGTCAAACACTGAGCAGTGGGTTTATTCTCTGCTTCCTCTCTCCACTCATTCTTAGTGGCTGCACATAAAGAAGAATGGATTCGTTCTATCATCCTACAGATGTCTGGTAAAGTAAGAAGCAGTGAGATACGAACACGAACGTTAATAACAGCCCATTTAACCGTCACACCTGTTGAGCTCATTTGATTGGCTGTTTACCTGGAGCTGCTCGACCTCGGAGGTTCGTCCACTGGCTCCACGTATGAGGCGGGAAACCATCCCTGACTGAGAATGAAGGAGACAGAGATGAAAAGATGATGAATGTTGATGAAGATTATTACACTCGGTGATACACTTGAGTGGTCACACTAGTGCTAATTCGTTAGCATGCTAACAGGCTAAACATAGACAACACTAAGCTTAAAAATCAGTATGTTAGCTCGCTAATGCTAAGATTTAGCCAGAGACGTCGCCATCTTGCCAGTACCTGACTCCGCCCCATAACTCCCGGCTAATACAAAAATGGTCAAAGAGGAGGGGCACGTGTCGAGCCAAGACTTCGGTGGCAAACATACACTCACCCACCTGTCACTCAAAGAGGCCACGCCCTCAATTCTCCATAACTTTAAGCTTTAATAATTTAATATAAACTATCTATTCTAACACACAGATATGGTGACATTACGTTACAGCAGTGCAGGAGAAGAAGCTTCTCTCACCGCGAGCTGCTGTCGGCTCGGCCGTACAGCCAGCCGTTCCTGGGCTGGTGGACCAGCACGGTGATCGTCTCTCCCCTGGTGAAGGGCAGCAGGGTGGGGCTGGAGCCGGCAGGTTGGTGGGCAACCAGGGCCCTCGTGGATCTTCCTCCACCGCCACCTCCCGCCGAGTCTACAGCAGAGCGAAACATGCTTCCCTGGGGAGACGGGGCTGGAGAGATGAGACAGAGTTAAAGCACAAGTTCCTGCAGCTGATGAACCCACTTCAACGGCAGCGACAGATCTCTGGGGAAACGATTAATTAATAACTATAACTGGCCAGGATTTATTTGATTTATTTCCTTATTCTCTGAGGTTTTGATTATAACTCATATGTCTCACTCCATGCATGATTATTTCTGCCTGGATGACAGAGGATGCAGTGAACATCAGCGCTACAGACAACAGGCAACGTTTCAGCCGAATGTAAGGAGGAGCGCCGGTTAGTATTCTGGAGATTGTTTATTTTCTGCTTTTCGATACGTAGTTACTGAGTCTATTTTTACTCTAGATAACGAGGCCTAATAATTAGACAGACTTGCAGCAGAGGGAAGTAGAAACGAGGAGGTATGAAAGTACATGATGTGCAGAATATGAAGAGGGAGAGAAAGATGGAGGAGAGAGAGGGAGAGAGAAACAGAGATAAAAGGCTTAAAAGGAGATAAAGCAGCTGGTAGAGTGAAGGCAGAATTACTGATACACGGACAGAGGCTCCGCGGCTTGCAGATGATTTGCAGGGGAAAAAATGAAAATTACAGAAGGACCTTGATCCTGAAACGGACTAAAACAAGACACGAGAAAAAGTAAGGTGTGAAAACTGATCAACAAGAAATCAGAATCTCTTTATCTCATCACTGCTGGGTGTTTTGAAAAGGTTAAAACTTTACATCTGGTTTCCCGTGTTAAGACACGGTGTCAGTGAAGTGATATATTTTCTCATAAAGCCTGATGAGATTAACCGCTCACCCCTTGATGGTATTTTCCCGAGGGGCGGTTCCTCTCTGCTCTTTCGAATCTCCTCCCTCTTTATCCCCGCCTGGAAAAACCAACAAGAAACGTGTTAAATGCACAGATCCAGACAGTTGTAGTGATGATGTCCATGCAAACACCAGGAAACGAAACACGCCTTCGTCTTTAAGGGGAAAACAGATAACGTTATCAGAGTAACACGACCTGGTTTCAGGCACAAACATCAGCTGTAACATTTCCACAATCGAGGATTTCATCGCTGAGAAATCTCTAGGTGCGACCTCACGGGAAATACACACTGTGAGAAATATATGTCTTCGCTTGCAAAGTGTGAGATAAAAAGATCAATGTCACTCTCACGTCTGGAAGGTAAATGTGAAACTACAATGGATAAAAAGAAGCTGTGAAAACAGTTCAGGCTCCGAGTTGATCTTACTTCAAGGAGTAAAGTGACTCAAAATATGATGCACTACTTTTTATTTTACCATTATTTATGTCAAGATTCGTCCCTCTGATCAATCAAACTCACAAGTTCTGAAAGTGATAATTAAAAAACAGTTTCCCGCCTGGTGATTGAATCCCTCCGCCAACCGAGTTACAAGTTAACAGGAAGTATATTCACAGTCCAGAGTTACAGCGTAGAATAAAAGCCAGAAAAGTGTTTTTGCTGAACATTATGATGTCACAGTAAAGTTGACCTTTGACCTTTCGGATATAAAATGTCATCACTTGTTTTAATCCTCACAGACATTTGAGTTAAATTGTGTCATAATTACTGTATGAATTCATGAGTCATGGTCACCATGACCTTTGACCTTTGACCACCAGTCAACACAGTGAAATGTGATTTCTGTGATTCACCTGCTAAAGAACATAAATCAACAGAACTTCATCAGGACTCACTGAAACTCTTGCAAGAAACTACTTTAATGTGTTTCACAATTTCCTTTTTTAACCTTAAAAATAATTAACAGCTTGTAAATTTGTAGATATTTATGCCAAAGAAAACAAGTTACATTTCTTTTTCTTACAGTGTACCGCTAGCAGGCGATTAGCTTATCTTAGCACAGAGACAGTGTAGGATGTGTCGGATGTACAATCCTATAGGCTGCAATGAATAATGTATGTCGTGTGAATGTAACACACACAACTCAAATATCCTCCCGAACGGAGAGGAGGATAAATCCCACGAGGAACCAAAACAAACACAGAATCCATGTTAATCCTCTGATTGTTATTAGCGCAGGACGTGGGATCTGTCGGGTTCACTGGCGTGTCACCTTCCAATGAGGAGCGCACTGAGACCGACAGGGTTTATCTCAGGCCCGTCTTTGTTGTTTACTTGAATAGTAATTGCAGCTTTTACACAATGAACCGCGTTTGGTTTTGGTTTTGTATATTATCCTCGATGTTAATCCCACTCTACTGAGACGGAGAGTTGTCTGAATTCACTCAGCGACACTACAGCAGGTGTATTTTCAGACGATGCACACAAAGTTATTTGCACAAAATTCATCGCAGCTTCATCGTAATCACACACTCTCTTCATTCATGCCAGACAATCTGCAATCTTTGTCTTTCCACTTCAGCTGCAGCTTTAATCCTCCTCAGAATGACAGAAGTGACTCTGATGGTTTCAAATTGAATCAGGTTCCCAGCTTCTCCACCAGAGGGCGCCCCGGTAACAGAAATATTATATTTGTGTCTCTGTTTAATAGAGACATTAGAATAAATGTGGCACAGATTTCACAGTTTCACATCGTTTTATCTGGATCACACTCGGATCTTAAAGAGCTTCTCAGTTCATTCCCCAGCAGCAGAATCATATCTCACACTGGCAGCGAACTCTTCCAGTATTTAATGAAGATAAAGATTAAAAACACAGTTGGTTTCTCTGAACTCTGAAGCCTTTGACTCACAGTGTTGTCCAGAGGGGCGGGACCTCTGGCTTCAGGTTGTCTGGTGACGTTCACCTCCGTTGTCCAGACATCAGCTCTCTGCTGGAGAGAATCCCCCGTCTGCCACACACACACACACACACACACACACACACACACACACACACACACAATATCATTATCATTATTATATTACAATAACAATTTTGACTTTATAGTATGTTTTTGACTTAATAAGTCACAATTTTGACAAAGTAAATCAAAAGTTATCATATAATTTTATATATTGACTTTCCGTACATTTGATTTTAAAAGAAGTGGATTGTCTGTGTGTTATTCATCTTGGATATATATACTACACTTCAGTTTAGCACCGTGCACTGTTCAAACTGTGGTTCTCAATGAGGCGCGGGTCTGTGGTTTGGATGCCTTCATGTGTGCAAAAGTCTGAGATGTTATAAAGTCGCTTTTTGGAATGAGCCTTGTATTGACATGATCCTGTTCTTGTTTTTAAATCATGTAAAAAAGGTTTTGACTTTGATGACATGAAAGACAAAACTTTTTTAGAGTTCATATTTGGCTCATGGGTTTCTATTTGCCAGCTACAGTACAGAGGCCCAAACAAACAAACAAACCAAGCAACCAACAAACAGGTCAACTGCTCCACTCCTGCATCACTCCTGCAGCCTCATTATGAACAAAAACAACAACCAGGCTTCAAAGTCGCCAAAAGAGTGACGGCACAGGTCAAGAAGCCGTCATACACATATTTCTCTGAGGGCTTTGTTAGCTTGAGAGTAGCGCCACACAGAAACTGCCCGTCACAGTAAAACGTTTAATTAGGTTGTGAATAATTTCGTGCCTTCCTCTGACGTTCATTATAACGAGCTGCACCTGCAGTCAATAAGCCAACACTGAATTCACAAACGCTACTCAAAGCTGGTGTTATACCTTATTCATGAGGCGGGCGACGGTCTGTATCAGTCCACAGTGTTTCTCAGCCAGGAAGCGATATCTCCTCTCCTCCTCCTTCAGAGCCTCTCCATGGCTCTCCCTGAGGAACTGCACATACTGACTGCAGTCCTGAGGGTACATCATTGACATATATATATATATATATATACACACACTGTACAACAATACATATGCAATGGTGGTTTCCCTCCAGACAGACAGAGCATGAGAAACACACAGACCTGGTTGTTTCCTCTCCTCAGGTGTCTCTCCAGAGCTGCTGCCTGGTTGTGGACTTCCACCTCGTAGTGATTCCTGCTGCCCTGCGTGACAGAACATCACCTCAGTCATCCAGCAGCAGCAGCTGCAGCGTTAGGTCAGGATGTCTGTGAGGTAAGTCTGCTGTATTGCTATATTAATTAATTTGATAACTCACTCCAGGGGGTCACACAACAGATTCGTAGGTCCATAACTATTCCCATGATGCCCTGCAGTTACCGTTTTAATTTTAATTCCAGGAAGGTAATTATGAGAGAACTGAGTGACTCACTGATATGTAATCTTTGTCGAGTCTAATGTTGTTGTCCATCTCCTGAAGAACCTCCACGCTGAACCAGCGGAACTGGAAACGACAAGCGAGATCATATCATTAAACGACACGTGAACCGCAGAGCGGATCGATCGCGCTCGAACGCACACGAGATGTAACGTACCACTCCATCCAGCTCCATGGTGAGTCTCCTCTGGCTCTCAGAGATCTGGATCAGGACGTCTCCTTTAAGACAGGTGCGTTACGTGTTGCATTATTCAGAATACACACCGCAGAGCAATAACATGACGTTTAGCTAAATAATATCTTTATCTTTTGTTCTTTCATTTGCCCCCCCATGTACAGACGTTAGCTTTAGCTGGCTAGCAACAGACACATGGGGTGCGTTTGTATTCACCGCAAACTCTTGAATCTTCCTCCTTTTTGCCAGCGGCCTCTCTCGTCTCTCCTCTCATCTTTTGTGAACTTGTGAAGCTGATTCACAGAAGCTCCAGGATGTGCTCAGATTTTATCACCCAAGTTAAAACAATTTCATTTCTATTGATGCACAATAAAAAAACCCCTTGTGAATCCGTTTCCCACGCTGCACCACTGTCTTTCTCAATCCAGGTTTGTTGGTGTTAAGTTGCAAACTTGGGGAAACAGGTTAAAAATCTAATTCATCATAAACAGTTTGTATCATGTTGTGGATTAAATATCTTTAAGGAGTCTCATACACCTTCAAAACAGCGGTAAGTCATATTAAACGACCTTGCTAATTATCTTTCAGATGAGTGAATGCTCACACATGAGAGGCACAAACCAGGGCTGTATGTGTAGGTTCTCTTTTATGGCAGCTGCTAACCAAGCTAGTCACTATGCTAGCTGTCTGAGGCCCATGTGTTGCTAAGCTAACGGCTCATTTGCTGTCAGGTTAACTGTCGTTTTATTCATACCTTCTACTTTTCTTGTGAGGTCTGTATATTCACCAGATTACAGTAATTACTGCGTCTACCTCACACGAGGGACGACGTAACACACTTGACAGCTAATCTCAACTTCTGTTTATCCAGTTTTATTGTTGCTACTCATTGATTTTTGATCTGGAGTCTCTACCATAGAATTAGTTGCCCAATAGTGTTTTGACAGTTTAATAATTGCTTTCAGTAAAAGGCTCCTTGTGTAGATGTGCACCTTCATACACCTGTGTTGACGGCGGAGAGACCCTAATATCTGATCATCATTTGTAAATTAAATACCGGCCATCAAATCTCCCTAAAGCAATATAATGAAGTAATAGATCCATGTCCACATACTTTTGTCTGGGTTCTTTATTTTATTTATTGGTCTAGTCTACATGTCCTTAAATTTAAATTAAGGGAATTTCCCCGTAATGTATCAGCACTAAAATGCTGCTGGTTGCATTTGTAACAGATAAAATACACAGTGATGAGGACGGAGTGTCTCATCCCTCCGTTAACGTCCCCGACCCAAACACAAGGACATCAGCCCTGTGCACAGGAAGGAGCGGAGTGGGCGTGTGTTTGTGAGAACATACTAAGCTATCTTCAAACAGAAGTTATTTATTACCTTGACTAATTTATTACACACACACACACACACCTCGTGTCATAAATGCTCACTTCACACTGTAAAAAGTGACACTGAAGGAAAACCTTCCAGTGTGAAGCAGCTGTGGACATCAGATCCTGTGTGTGTAGATGATGCAGACTGATTTAAACGCTGGCTGCAGAGAGATTAGTCAAAATGGCTCCTTTACATTTTGAGCATGTATTCCATTATTACTGAGCATCACCAAAGTGTTGAGGAAGACGAAAGCTTTGACATGCATCACATCCCGTGTAAACAGTTGTCCTGAGCTCTCACAGTAAGAGCAGACTAATGATCCAGTTTGGACAAATATCTCCAGCTCCGGCTGCTCGACCTGACATGACTCTGTTTTCAAAGAGGCTGGGTTAAGTGAGCGGAGCACAACCCGCTGCCTGTCATCGTCTATTATTCATGCCACCTGCTGCTATCCAGTACCCACTCTGCCAACACTGGGCTCCAACTCACAGGAAAACACCCTCAAACGTGCATCATGTCGTACATTAACTCTAATCTAATTAGAGAGTCCTGCCACGTTCTTGAACCTGACGTGACCTGAGCTCAATACAAATATCGGTTCATCTCCAGCTGCAGGTCAAAGTCTTTTAGTCTTTATGGGTCTAACTGTTGTAGATACTGTGTAATACAGAAACTTCTCATGGTGGGATCTGCACCTGAGGCTAAACTTTGGTCTCCACGATACGTAAGAACATTGTTTAATTAGTTTAATAAATGGCCGTAAACATGTCGAAGACAAAACACTCACATCCTGGACGGGAGCGCCAGAAATAAAGTCAGTTAATCATTGGATTACAGCTGCGCGTGAATGTGTGTGTGTGTGTGTGTGTGTGTGTGTACATACCTAGGGAGCGCGAGGACACGGTGTGGAAAGCCGTTTCTCCGATTTTTGAAAGTGCACTGAAGTAGGCCTCACTCGTTACAGTAAGAGCTGACACACACACACACACACACACACACACACACACACACACACACACACACACACACACACACACACACACACACACACACACACACACACACACACACACACACACACACACACACACACACACACACACACACACACACAAACAAACAAACAAACAAACAAACAAACCAGTCATTTGAAATGCAAATACTTAATGTTCCCAGTCATGGAGCTACTGAAGCAGGTAAACAGAGTCATTAATTACAAAAAAGGGGGGAAATTATTCCTTAACTTATTAACATTTCTCTGTAATTATTTGGAAAATGTGTTTACTTAAAAAACAGAAGCTTAACATCGCAGAGAAATCACATGAAAGCTGTGTGACTGCACCGACACTGGCTTTATTTCTGCTCTGCGAAGCCAAAAGGCCGAAAACTACAAACAGTTTTTGAGTCAAAATGTTGTTCAGACAGATTTCAGCCTCTTGAAAACAGCTTGTTAAATATGGTGTTACTACAAAACACGACTAAAGCCAAAGCAAACAGTGGTTAAGCTTCTTTTAAATAACATATTTATGACAAATGAGACATGTATTTAATCTTAAATGAATATAATATATTTGTTTACAAGGTAATTATTAACTAGTGGTGGATGGAAAGCTCTGAGGTCGACCTGCTTCTCTGTAGTTTCCTGCTCACTGTGCATCACCTCAGTTAAACCCGAGCACGACATTAGATCCCTGAGTGGAGCTGCACCAGCTCAAACACACAGGCGGCAAATCAAACCCACTTCAAACCAATCAAACACACCCTCCCCGGTGCTGTGAGGCGGATGGATTTCAACAATAAAACCCTGGGTGATAGTGCTTTAATAACAGCACAGGGAGCAGATGAGCTGCATCAACTTCCTGTTTGAGAAACAGATCGTGGCTCCCCTCTGAACCCAGGGAGGGAACTCGCAGTCTCTGTGCAGGTGGCGACGAGACGCATCATAATCTGTGTTTAATGTCTGCGGGGATTATGCCGCTATGAATCAGCTGTTGATGGTGTAGCATTAACACTGTAAACAAACACATATGATATAATATCGTGTGTAAGAGCAGCACCGTGTCAAACCGCTGCTGTAGCCGAGTCTGATTTGCATTTTAAAGGTTTTTCACGTCGAGGGATTAAAGGTGATTATGGTGTGAGTAATTAAGACATAGAGATTTAGATTCAAATTAAAGGTGTAATCATGGCCCTGGTGTGAACTCTCCTCCTTCCTGCAGGACCTCAAGGAAACATGGATTCACTTTAGAATGTAAATAAATTCAAAACAATGTCCTAAATCCCCGTATTTAGTTGTTGGGCCTTGTTTGTGTTTGTCTGTTTGTGTGTTTGTCTGTAGTGGTAACAGCTTCTCCAGGGCTCGATTACAGGCCCATAACCAAGACTTTAACAGCACCAGGATATTCCCAATGCATATGGACTTTGGAATGAGATCTAGTGAAATAGATACCCAACACCATATTCTGTTTACCGCCATCAGCGTCTGTTTAGTTTATAGTACTATAAAGATAGGTGTGTGAATGTTGCACACAAAGAACCCTGAAGGTGGCTTCTTTCTTTTATTTTATGTTCCTTTTCTTTCTTTCTTCCTTCCTTTGTTTCTTACCCTTGAAAGCTTGGATATAGCTGTTTCCCAGTGAAACCAGTTTCTGTAGGCTTGGGTTGAACTCATCCATCAAGTTCTGTTTGGGAAATACACACGCACACACACACACACACACACACACACACACACACACACACACACGCACAATTTTGAAAGTCAGAGAGATTTTCAGTAACACCTAAAAAGATAAAGATTCAGCAGCACCAGACAGACAACCTAACACTCACATCCCCATGAGTTATCAAGTGAAGGAAATACTCCTTGAATTTGAAAGTGACTTTGCAAAAAAAAAAGAAAAGAACAAAAGAAAGAAACGACCTGAAACAAGTTTAACTGAGCTTTACTCCTCAGTAACCAAGAAAAGTTTCTGTTCCACTTTCCTGAAGAGTTTCTTGACAAGCGAACGCAGCACAGGAGAGACCACTGCTGCCAGAACTTATAAAACCACTCTGGTTATTTACTGCGCTCAGTTTGTTGTCTAATTAGAGCCACTGGCCCACACACAGTATCTGTTACTTACCGAGTAAATCCCCAGGGTGGAGCGATACAGCTGATCACTATTCATCCTCGACATCGTTTCTACCCAAAACAGTGCAACCGTCAACGACACCTTCAGCGTCTGCGGGTCTTTAACCATCCAGCGAACGCACCGCAGCCTCTGAGAGAGAGAGAGGGAGAGAGAGAGTCGATCGTATCGGACTCGACGTGGAGTTGATGAGAGGAGGCAGCTGAGTGTGGTTGGTAATCGACACCGCCGTGGCCTGAGAGAGACTGTGAGTAAATAATTAAACATGGCTCAACCATAAAACACACTGACATATGCTGTAAACCCAACAGTCTGGGCATCTGTGTGTGTGTGTGTGTGTGTGTGTGTTGCCTACAGTGTATGTTTTATTCAACACTATAACAGAGATCTGTTTTCACTCTCTCTCTCTATATATATATATACACACACACACACACACACACACACACACACACGTACATACAAAAACTATATACAGTGCATTCAGAAACCAGAGGCTTCTCCTGTCAGACTGTGAGAAACAAGATTCTCTGGTCTGATGAACCAAGATTGAAATGTTTGGCCTGATTTCTGAGCGTCTTAAAACTGTTTGTCCTTGTGGAAGTTTCTCCTGGTTCCACACAGGATCTCTGCAGCTCAGTGACCATCAGGCTCTCGGTCGCCTCTGTTACCGAGACTCTTCTCACTTTCAGAGCAGCAGAGTTTGGGTTTTTTTTTTTGAGCCTTCCCCAGATCTGTGCCTGGATATTTTCCTGTCTCTGAGCTCTGCAGCAGTTTCCCTCCACCTCTCTGCTTGGTTTTTGCTGCAATATGCATCGTCAGCTGTCTGTACAGTGTAGACATGTCCTGTCAACTGTATTTACCACAGGTGGTAAGTGTCTGAATACTTATGACAATGTGATACTTTGGTTTTTCCTTCACTTCTTGTTTGATTTTGGGTTTGTTTGTTTTTTTACAGTGTAGTCTTATGTTATTATTTTTTTTTTTTTTCACATTTTGTTATGTCACCGCTGCTAAAACAACAGAATGTGTGGTGTATTTAATGGGACCTACTTTCAGCCGTGGATGAATACACACGGGGTTAGAATTAATGGTGGTGTATGTGGAACTGAGAGAAGATAAAACACAGTGTCCGTGTTCATCGAACCGTAAAGAAACATGTGTGACTCTTCTTTAATAGTTTTTTGGGCAACAGAGGAGATCTGTGAGCTTCATCAAGCTTTGGCCGACAACACGTCCTCCGACCCGAGCGACCGCGTAGGTCGCCTGTCGCCTACGACCCACAGGAGCGACCCACACACAGGCGTACCGGACCTTCGTCGTCACGGTAAAAATAAAACGTACAGTTGTAAAAAGATCAAAGATGAAAGAAACACCAGCGGCCTCCTGAGTGAAAGTCCTGTGTTTTGTGGACTTTGACTCTTTATACTACGTCACATAGCTTCCTTTTTTTGTTCTGATCACCTCACAGTGAAACTGAACCATGAGTCATAACAAGCTGCTTGTACAGACAAACTCCAGGGTCATTCTTTGACAGGACAGTCTCTTGGCCACACAGGCACTAGTTAGTGGAAATGAATCATTATTGATTTCCGTCTTTTCATGGGGTTTGTTCACAACAAGGAAAATACAGAACATCAACAGGCTTCAGTTACAGATGGACGTACATGGACGACTGCAGACGGATTAGTAGCTGTTTGAATTTATACTCCGGCCTGGAGGACACACGCCGTACACGCGCAACAATGACAACACATCTGGTCTTTCTGTTCTGTTATAGACGACCCTGGCTTCACTGTCTGGTATCAGTATCTGTAAACACTGGGTGGGTCAGAAAGAAACCTGAGGTGCTCCGTACGTCGAACTTATCCCGAACAACTTCTTGTCCATAAAACAAGTAGTGCCATTATGTAGACCTGAAAATAACCTGCACCAACATACATTCACGTCCTCTAAGCACACGGAGATGGAAAGAACCTGCGTCTACTTGCTGAATCATCTACTGTGTATTTACAGAAAGAAAAATAAATGTGATTAGAGTGTCTGTGTGAATGGTGTCGTTGAGTCTGTGTTCACTGGCGCTGGTGTGAAGTCTTCTTGGATTCATCTTCATCATACAATCTCGTCACTCTAATTGTCCATATTGTCTTTCTGCTGTTGTTATTTTGTTATGTTTCTTACTTTTTCCCTGTTAAGAAGACACTGGGGGAGTTTTCCCATAAGGACAGAGGGTGCTGTGATTCATCATTATGGGCTATAGAAATAAAATTCACTTACATGAATATGAAAATGTCACAGAGTGCACTTGTAAATCGAGCAGATTTGGAAATCCATGATTTACTTAATCCCGATCCTTTAATACGGTAATGTCATTAAAATTCCTCAGTTTTGATTGGTTACAGCAACATTTGTGAAAATGTGCTAAATATCTTATAATCCTTACAGTGTAATCACGTCACGTCGCTTCATCCTACTTGCACAAACTGTACAAGGCAAAAAAGAACATTTTATACAGAAACTGAACTTTCCTGCAGGAACTGATAAAAAACGAAGAGTATGTTGATCTTTGTCAGTAATTTTTCAGTTTCACACGAGCCTCGGTGTGTGTATAAGAAATATTGATTACCGTCAAACATCAACTGAGAAAAGACTTGTACTTCTTCCACTGATGACAGAAAAAATACCCAAGCACACAGAGAGACGGGGGGAAGACTTGCTCTGCCATATTTGATCAAAAACCATCGATGAGTGGAGGGAAGATTATCGATTTCTCTCCTGACTTCACTCGTCATATTTTGGCACAAAGTCCAAAACCGGAGCTCGTCCCGGTGCCCGGCTGAAATACACACTGCTGTGCACGGCAACACTTCTGATGGATGTGTTGTTATCAGACTGAGGCTTTTTTTCTTTCTCTGACACATCAGAGTCAGTGAACTCCACATGCACTGCTGTCAGAGACGTGCACGTGCCACATGCACCGTGACATATTGCATATTATATTCAGACATATTGCATGAATGTGTTGTATTTTTTTTCATTTTATTTGTTTCAGTGAAACCTTTGGTTCCTAAATTATTTGTGTTCACCTTAATAGATCACAGGCTCAGGCAGAGAGAGGGGTGGGGGTGAGGGTGAGGGTGGGGGTGAGGGCGGGGGTGAGGGCGGGGGCTCGTACACTAGATGGCACCATAAACCAACTGGAGACATGACTGGAATTTTAAACAGCTATTTGCACACTGGTCTCATTTCCTCTTTTAATCTCTTCTTCTGTCTTAATTGTGTGATTTTAACTTGGGCTCAGTATTTCTGGGGTTAACTTACTTACACCAAAGGCTAGGCTGACATTATACTGTAAGAAGTAACAATATAAAAATAAACCATTACAAGCTAATTGTGTAGGAAATCTTTACTTAAATGAAAGTACAAATGTAAAGGATGCAGTATTTACATCTGGACTGTAGTGTAGTAGAAGTATAAAGCAGCATAACACAGGAATACTCATGTACAAGTACTTCAGTAAATGTACTTTGCAGCACTGTGGAATCTCAGTAGCTCTTTGTTGTGCAGATAAACACATTCTCCTGTCACTGGACCTTCAAATTGTTTATTCAGTAGGAGCAACAGCCAGAATAACGAGGCGCCCAACCACCGTAATGTCTACATAACAATGATACTGAGAAGCTGAAGTTATTGCGTAAACACCAATTGTCGGTTTTGAGCGTCATATGAAAAGAAATGTTTCTCTCTGCCTCAATTCAATATCTGTCCACACACACATCAGTCCCTGCAAAGAGCTAGTCTCATAAAGAGTGTGTGTGTGTGTGTGTGTGAGAGGAAATGCTTCTACACTTTCAAGTTGCTGTGACCAAATCCCTGGCACAGATTATCCAGAGGAAAATCTGCACTAGCAAAAGGAAAAAAATAAAAATCCACCAAAGGGAAAGTTGAAAGCTGGAACATCCCCACAGCCCCCGACATAAAGGTCAGGGGTGACCTGGGTGATAAATTGACCCGCTGGCAAAGAGTCTCCAACAGAGGCTTTTATAGACATAATAGAGCAGCAGTATATTTTGATCATTAACTGGGCAGCAGAGGGAATGTACTGGCCTTTTAATGCACTCGTATCAAAGGTCTTTGGACTGAAAACGGACCACGCTGCAGCGCTGAGCAGCCATTCGCTTCAGCAAAATGAAACCTGCACCACTTTAATCATCAAATACATTTACGTACAGACTCACAGTGTTTAGACTTTCATCATCATTAAACAGTGAAATAAATTCTGCGAGCATCACTGCAGCCAGCGTTAGGAACATTACAGCGGCACGCTTGAGGAAGAATAAGTGCCACACAGCTATTTACAGCCAGAAATGCCACGAGTGACATTCAGCGTGTGAGCTGAACGCAAATGTGGCGTTCAGGCGTCACCGTAACTTACAGTATAAACAAGGAGTGATTGTTTAGTATCTATACTTTTCCCAGACTCTTCCCCCCCCCGCTTTACTATTCTGTGGCGTTCCAGTGAAGACGGAGAGCTGCAGCTATTTTCTGCAGCAGACGTGTTGGATGTCTCACGCCTGCTCCCTCGCCCATCTTAAATTAGAGCTTTCAGCGCCTGCGATTTAAAGAAGTCTTAGCTTAAATCCTCCCTGTTACCTGTGTGACAACGATGCTCATCACACACTATTACACACATGCAAGCTATAATTCCCTCACACCTTTGTCTGTAAGTGTCTGTATGTGGCTTTCTTTTATTATATTCACGAGGTCCAAAAAGCGGGAGCCCACTGTCCGACAGCTTTGTGGGGGCGAAAGGTTACAGAGACAAAGGTGTGTGTGTGTGTGATTTTCTCTCACTGTGTCATGCACACGCATTAATTAAGTTTTATTAAAAGTGCAGAGGAAGTAAAACAATAAAGTAAATGAGATCAAATAAATAGAAATAAAATAAAATGTGCCTGTTTCACACTGAGATTAACGTGCATTTTTACTGGCAAGCACGGTTTAATGAAGCTCACTAATAACATCGGCTCTGTATCAGGCTCTGCAACACACACACACACACACACACATACACACACACACACACATATATTCACGCCCACTAGGGCAATCATTCTGTCATCTCTGCTGCTGTGGAGCTGCTCCACTGGGAGCCTTGAGGCTGACTTATGGCCGTCCACACATCACATCACAGGGAGCCTGTAATGTGTTGCTGAGCTAGAAAATATGAAGCCAAAGGGAGGAAAAACTAATTTTCTGCTGTAGTGAGGTTTGTTATGCATTGGGGGGGGGGGGGGGGGGGGGGGGGGGGGGGGGCGCGCCTGCACTCTACACTACAGCATGCCTCTCAACACATGCTGCAACATATTCAGTCTGATGTGTTCTTGTCCACAATAAGACACCATAAAGATCACCGTCACTTCCACTGGAAAAGTTCGCTGCAGGCTGCAGGAGGGAGATGAAATGTAGAAAAAGTGTGCTATCAGACTGAATGGAGCAGTCCTCTCTCTCTCTCTCTCTCTTTCTCCTTCTGCTTCAGTATTAACAGGCTGGATTTTGCCTGAATACCGAAGACATGCGCGCTGAACAGGGGGAGGAGGTGGAACACGGACTGTCTGCTCCTGATGGTCTGTGTTGACTCCATCATCACTCAATTATGGTGCGGAACTCTCGTTTTCTAATCGTCTGTTCTTGTGGAAAAGGGGGAAAGTGAAGGAAGGGTTTTCTTTCCACCATTTATATACAGGAAGATCATTTGATACTTTTTCGTTGTTTTGGAGCTTTTAGTTTCTTACAGATCAGGAGTCTTTTTATTATTTTTATTATTATTATTAATATTAGATTTTTCTAATAATCGCTCGCCCCCGCCGCCACCCTGAAGTTCATTGTTATTATCTTGGCCGCCGGGATGGTGGCCTTCATCGGAGCGGTTATCTGCATCATCGCGGCCGTCCACACCGGATCCTCCAAGGCTGCCGCGGCACAACAGCAACCGGCAACCGACAACCACTCGCTGTATCCGGACGCGGCGGCGCAGACCCCCGCCGCCGGGGGCTCCGTGGCCAGGGCCGGGTCTTTGGGCGCTCTCCATGGTTCTGAAACACCCGATTCGGAGGCGCCCACCTTCAACATCGGGCTCAGCGGGCTGGATGGGGTCACTGGACTCACCGGGCATGACCCGACGGTCAGCCGGCTCATCTGCACGCCGATCCCCGCCGGGGAGTGCAACCCGAAAAACTTTAAGCAACAAGCGGACGACCCGTCGCTGTACGCGGGCGAAGACTGGGGGTACCTCCGCACCACCGCGGAGGAGCTCCGGCAGACGGTCCTGCAGCAAAAAGACCAGATACTCAACGACCAGAGGACCATCAGGCAGCTGACGGGGAAACTATCCGAGTGTGAGAGGGGGCTGGACGGCAGGAGCAGCGGCGCGGACAGACGCGGGAGCGCTGCGGGGCTGTGGGGGGGCAAAGGTGCGGCGGAGGAGACGCATGTGGAGCGGATCATGGTGCGGGACAGTCCGGCGTCCGCATCGGACAGTGTCCACTTGCTCACCGTCAGGGCTGTGGATGAGCTGGAGCAGGCTATCACTCAGCTCAAAGACCGCATAGAGAAACTGGAGGTAGGTGAACACATAGATCATCCTCTGCGTCCAGCTGACACAACACAGAGGTTAGTTAATCCCAGGGAGCCGCCTTTGGTCCCATGATGGGACTCTGAAGGCATAAAGAAGGATCTCCCCTTTTTAAGATTCTCCAGCTGCTGCAATAAGTGATGATCAGAGTTGACATTCATGACTAGGTTTGTCTCTTCATCACTCTGCAGTCCCTTTCAGGATCTCTGGGCATGCTTGAGTGATTCCTGAAAGCAAGGCTTTTCAATTTTGCATGAGAACAAGTGAGTTATCTCAAAGGCTCTGTGTGTGAGAGAGATTGGATGTTGGCAGTTAGATTCCCTGTCTCGGTAAACAACAACATCAAGTGAGGGTATTCACTAAAAATCTCAATCCAGGAGTGGAGTCTGGGAAACTCCACAGAGCTCCCTGCTCCTCCTGCTTCAACATTTACATATAACGCCTTTAATGATGCATGAAGTGAACAGATTGAAATGTAAAATTAAAAGAAAAGAGAGATGAAGAGTGGGGCAGGAGGGAGAGATCAGGATAAAGATAAGGAGGGAGAGGGGCAGCAGCAGCAGCAGCAGGAGGAAGAAGAGGAGGAGGAAGAGGAGAGGATATAGCAGAGTAACATGAATCGTGCTCTTATCTGTCCAGAATCGAACGATGTATAACCTAATTTTGGCTAAAGAAATATCATCCATAATTAATGAGGTGCTATATATTTGTTGAGAGCACGGACTGTAACGGTGCTTCTCCGCAGCGCAGCGCTCCTCACTCAGTGGCAGTTTAATGTAGGACATGTCTGTACGGGTCATTGTCTTTTATTCCAGTGTCAGATGAAAAGCTCCAGAATGCACAAACGTAATCTCCATGTTTGACACTTCTCAGGAACAAAAGGACTCCTCTGCACACGCTTCCCCACCGCAGAGGAAGATGTGAATGGATTTCACAGTCTCAGGGTGATATATTTAAAACTATAGTGTTTCTCTCGCCCCCACTCTGCCTCTCCATGTCGAGTTTCTGTGGCCTACTTCAGTAACACAGTGCGGTGTTTACATCAGATCCTGTGAATATATATTTATATATAAGAAGAGCACTCATCTGGGAATGCCTAGTCAGGTCACCCAGCTTTCTTCTTGCATGTGCTTTGCTCAGCTACAAACCATCATCAGCTAACACTAGTCACCAGATGTCCATGGGAACAAACCCCATCTTCACTTGTCAGGACAGAAAAATTCAATCCAAGTCCAGTCTGTTTTCTGAGAGCAGTTTGAGCAGCTACGTGTTTTTGTTTTTTTTTCCCTGCAGCATCAGTAATTTTTTCATCCTGATCCATTCCACCACATTGTGCTTTATCCTTCATACGGGCTTGTGTTTGAGCCGTGAATCCAGGAGCAGAATCCTCCAGCCTACGCTATGTGGGTTATTGTTGTTATTATTATCATCATCACTTTCTTTCAAGTGATCACGTAAAGGTTGACCTGTTTCCATGGAACTGTTGGGTGTAATGAGCGTAAACTGACTACAGCACTTTTCAGGGATGGTGCAACATGGGGGTGGGGGTGGGGGTGGGGGGGCATAAATTACACTCTCTAAGAACACTCCAAGTATTTACATAAAAATACAACTGACGCACAAAAGTGACGACTTAACAACCGCGAGGACGATCTGGAAGGTGGGAAGATACGACAACATCATGTTCCCCAGAGGATGAATCCAGAACACTAATATGATCAGACTCAGAAATACTTCATGAATAATAATAATAATAATAATAAAAATATAACCCCCCATATTCAAAACATTAAAAAAATAAATAAAAATAAATAAAATAGACCCTGTCAGTAATATCAATCAATTTACTGATCGATTCTCAGAGGGAAGAGTTGATCCACTGACTTTTCCTGTTTTACACTTTTCACTCATCCTGTGAAACGTCTCAACATCAAACCAGATGATTTTATACTTATTTTATACTTATATATCTTACTTTTCCTCCAGCGCCACCTTGTGGTTGCCAGTTGTGGTTTTGACCCCTAAGGAGTGGAATGAGATGAAATTTGATTCAGACGTTCATAAACATTCAAAACAACATGATGTTGTAGCAGAAAATCTTAAATACACAAAATCAGATCAAAATTCAAAATCATATTTCCAAAACGACGCCAAGTAATTGCGTGAGAATAGAATCGACACACAGATGTAAGACGAGTGTCAAGTTAGTGTGAGGTGTAGGCGCATTGTATCTGATGACTCCAGAACAGTAACCACACATACGCCGCCATAGATTTGTTTTGTACACATCGATGTATTTATACGAGGGAGGGAAATATAATTTGTACAGTTTCTGCCTCGGAGCCTCACCCCAGGCTTTATGACAGAAGTGTCAAATATGTTTGAGAGTAGATCACCTGTCATATGCAAAGATGCACCAGAGTGTTTTTGAGCTGAGGATATACGCGCTACTTCAGCAGATGAACCATAGATTAGTTCATGAGGTGAAAACATAGATTAAATGATGAAATGAAACAACACTGTTGGCTACAGGTGGGGCACATTCAACACAACAGACTAGATATGAATTATTAAGACAGTAATGTAGTAGATTTTTCTTTTTTGGCTCAAAATGTAACTGCACCCCTGGATAGAGGTTTCTCTACCGATAGAGACAAATCTACTTCTCTATGGTTACATGCTGGAAAGGATGAACTGAGTAGATCCATCATGTATCTAATTTGAGACAGAAGTCAAGACCTGACCTCTGACCTCTTTGTGTTATCATTTCTGTGTCACTTTTTCACAGAGCAGCATAGACGTTACTCTTTGTGTCATCTTGTACAGCACACCACAGGAAGGGATTCTGGGATATTGTTCAGAGCGAAGCATGTGTACGTGTTTTCTGCATTATTCAGCTTGTGGTCTGGACTGTGTAATTCTACTGTGTACCGTAAAACAATATGCTTGCTCTGTATTTCCCACATCCCTTCCCTTGGGGTTTGGGTGTTTTTTTGTTTTTTTTCCTAGTGAAGCATTATGCAGCGGAGCAAAGCAATTTGTTGTTGACTAAAATAGTTCCGTCTCTTGGCAGCCTTTCTGACTTTCAATTATTTGTTGTGTTATACTTAATTGAAAAGAAATTCCCTGTAGACATAAGCTGACTCATGCCCAAAGCGTCCTGTATTTAACTCCTGGACAGTCACTCATATGTTATTTTCCATGTGAAGTTTTACATCTCAAGTAATTTAAAGTGGCTATAATCCATATTGATGAATCTAGAGAGAATTAGCACCTGAATCTGCAGCTCCTCTCGGCTTCAAAGAGCTTCATAGTGAGTTTCATCTCATTGTTTACATGTCTGGCCTCCAACTTTACTGTTCTGGTTCCCCGTCACCACTCTCACAGCATCATCTTTGGCTGCAGCAAGCAGCTGTTTTGAGTGAATGAGCTCTACAAAACCAGATGGACACTACCTGCTCAGCAGCAAACAGCAGACAGACACAGTTAGAGACCAGCTGGTGAAACACAGTGGAGCATTTGGCTAAAGAGCCAAATATTTCCCTCAGGGATTTGGGAGAGCAGCAAAGCTGAAAGAGCTAAAACAACTCAATATTGGGATCACTAGGTGACCAGACACATGACCCCAAATGAATGCTATTGTTGCTCCGTAACTGCTGGATGTGTAACCTAGCAACTGTTTGTCCGCAAGTTTCCCATATCGACTTGAAAAGGTGATGATCTGTTAGAGTAACCCCAACCTAAAAGTGGCACAAAAGATTACTTATTGCATTTATTTTTACAGAGATCCCTGCACAATGTTAAAAGATGGAAAAAAAATCAACTATTACATAATCCAGAAGAGTAAACTCTGAGATTCAAGAAAAAACCAAGAAAAATAAAACACTAAGTTTAAAGTAAGAGTTAGACATGTGGGAACAGATTTGCTACCTTGCCCAGAGTGGAAGATCAACACCTCCCTCACAGCTGTTCATTCAGTGTGAAGCTGGAGCCAGCCGTCACTTATCTCATCATAGAGACTGGGAACAGGGGAAACAGGCGGCTCTGTCCAAAATATATACAAATACACTTCTTCACTTCCTTACGGAGAGTTATATAAGAAGACGAATACATCACTCTCGTGTCTGTACAGTAAATACAAACAAGACTGGAAACAGCTAGCCTAGCAAAATCCACCTACGCGCCTCTACAGCTCACAAAGCAACACGCTGTATCAGGTCCGCACAGAAAACAAGGTGTTAAAAGCAATAGTTTGAGTGTGTTTAAGGGGGATTATGTGTGGGACCAAGAAACCTCACTGTCACTGCGTCCAACCAAGAAATACTCATGTACATAACATCCCGTAAAACCACAGATTATAATGTCCCGAAATGGTGAAGTATTCCTTGAAGTAAAAACATTACATGGTGAAACCTTATTAAATCAGCCCCTTAGATGTTTCCCCAGGCCCCATGTAATGTTTCAGAGAAATCAATTATTGATTATTGTGTGGGAGAATTTTGTCTCACGTGTGCACATAATGATAATGAACTGTGGATTAATTAGACAGCGAGCGGAGAGAGTACTTCGCAGTGTTTTCCTTAGACGGTAAAAACCAGTTCTCATGCAGCGTCTCCCTCCTCTGCAGTCAGACATTGGCCCGTTTCCTCACAACCAGACGGATGGCAGCAGCTCAGGAGTGCCAGAGGAGGGCGAGATGTCTGTCAGCCCAGAAAGGTCGGCCGATCCCGGGCACAAAGCTGACGCTGACAGGCCCTGGAGGATGGAAGATTTGGAGGGGGAGCTGGAGAGGAAGGTGGAGCTGCTGGAGAAAGAGAGAAAAGCCCTGAGGCTGGAAACTGAGAAACACAGACAGGAAATCGACCAGGGCCTCAGTAAACTACACCACCGACTCTCAGGGCTGGAAGAAGGTAAGGTATTAAAGGAAAGGAAAAAGTGTGTATATGCTGGTACATCTCAAAAATGTAGTAGATACAAAAAATTCTGAGTGAAAAAATTATAAATGGCTGTGATTAATCACATTGCATCGACTCGAGTCACTAACGATGATAAATAATCTGCCATAAAAACGACCTCAGAGGTTTCATTTTTGTATTAATCTTAATCAGATCAAGCCGTGGGGTTTCTTTATGATGAATTAATTATGTTTAACTAATGTAAAAGAAAAAAAAAAGATCAGAAAGACTAAATTCATGCCCTGCTTGAAAAACAGATCAGATGTATTTTATATGAAGGAAGTGAGAAAAGCAGGAAGTCCATTTGATCTTTTTCCAGTTAACTGTAAATTACGCAACTGACTTCTCTTTGCGTTCTCTCCATCACCTTCCTCTTTTGTTTCCACACTCAAGCTTCTTCGTTCTCCTTCCCCAGGTGTCTCCGGGCATCCGTTC
Organism: Seriola aureovittata; assembly: GCF_021018895.1. Taxonomy (NCBI): domain Eukaryota; kingdom Metazoa; phylum Chordata; class Actinopteri; order Carangiformes; family Carangidae; genus Seriola; species Seriola aureovittata. Next base: position 23,613,538 of record NC_079380.1, read on the forward strand.
CCGGAGGGCTACAGGCTGTCCTTCCCGACACGGACAAACTACATGTACGCTGTCGTCAAACACTCCGTCCCAAAGCTGCGGGCCTTCACCCTCTGCCTGTGGCTGCGTCCGGCGGAGGGGGGCATCGGGACGCCTCTGTCTTACGCTGTTGCTGAGCAGCCGAACGAACTGGTGCTGCTGCAAGGCCTGCACACCCCCACCGAGCTGCTCGTCAACGACAAGGTACTGTATCAGTCTAATGTCGAGAGACCCAGCATGTACTGTATATCTGTCCCGAGCCGTCCACTGCTGCGGGTACCACTGATTTCCCAGAGGAGATTTATATCACGGTACGGGTCGTATTTCAAATTACTTACAGATTAAATTCCTAAAATGTTTTATTAACTCAGCACAAACCTCTCGGGCTGTAAATGTGCAAGACAACAGTTTAAATTCTAGTTGCAGAGATGCAAAATTCCACGTATGCAATATGGAGATATGTTTTTTCATAGTCTGCATCGCCACTGGAAATACTGTCAAAAGTTTTAATTTGGAATTAATTATTGAATATTGTGTAATATATCAAACGACACACTGGCAGTATATTTCTTAATAATTGAATTACAAAGAGATAAAGAGATGAATATAAAGCATGCAGAAAGTGTGCATTGTTTGTGTGCTTGAAGAGACAACACTGGCAAGTTCCTCTTTGCATTCAAATATATATATATTTTAACATGCAAATTGTTTCTTCAGTGAATGGCAGTATGTTTATGTTTATGTCACACTTACACAAGAAACGTAGAATTCCTCGATTAGATGCTAACCATACCAACAGGGACTCTGTGTGCTCTCAAAAGTCTGGGGCCAGTTTTTATAATATTTTAAATAAAAACATTAAGGACAGGATGAAAACCTATGTGAGCTTTAGAGTGCTAACTGTTCATCTGTTCCTGTAAGGCACAGAGACTGGATGCACTGCAGCACTGACATGAGAAAGATGCAGTAACCATATCTTTGTTTTCTGGTAAATTAAAACGACGACAGAAGAGTTTCACTGCAGCTTTCAAGGTTCACCCTCTTTTTATTTTTTATTTCAGTGTATATAAAAAACATTATAGCCTCTATTCAATTTTTTTTAATGACTATCACAGAAGAAGAAGTGCACTCCATTAGCACAACAAATCAAATGAAACAGCCAATTCAGCAGACAAGCTAAACGGCCTCATTCATGTGTTTAAATGACTCAGGTACCACCTTGACAGCATTGCAGGGTGCTGTTGTGCAGTGCAGTGCCTTTACGTATAATTCAATGAAGTCATTATGGTAATAGATGCCTGGAGGAAAAGCTGTGTGTCCTTGGAGGTAGCAGAATGTCTTTGGGACTGTAGAAATACTACACAACAACCAACTTCTGAACCCTGACAGACTCTCAAAAACTCAAGTGGATGTGGCCAAAAATATGTAGCTGCACCGCTATCATGCAAATGTATTTTTACATTCAAAATGTGTGACAGTGGAAAACACCAAAATACAAACATCTACTTTCATCTGAGCCGTCTTTTTGCTTTCCCATTCCTAGGTGGCCCAGTTACCTCTGAACCTCTCCAGAGGCAGCTGGCAGCACATCTGTGTGAGCTGGAGCCAGAAGGGAGGAGCCTGGCAGGCCTACCAGGGGGGAAAGCTGAGGGGCGAGGGCCACTCACTGGCAGCCGGACATCATATCAGACCTGGAGGAGTGCTCATGCTGGGGCAGGAGCAGGTGAATTCATGAAGGACTGAGCGGAAAGACTGAATGAAAAAATTAAGTTTTGAGTGATTAGAGGCCGGTAAAGTAGTTTACTCTGAAAAGAAATGTAATTTGGTGTGCCCTCCAGACTTCTGCTGACGACAGCAGTGCGAGCAAATGGCGGTTTACTGCCTACAGCTGTGGCTCTATTCACTTACCGGCTTCTCTGTGAGATAAAAAATATATAGAAAGCAAAAGCATTAGAGACATTGAGGGAGTGGACACAGGCTCAGTAAATCTACAAAACCAGTTTAGTTTAGAGCACGCTACTAGCTTTCCTAAAGGGTTCAGGTGGTTAGTGAGTGAGGTGTGTGTGTGTGTGTGTGTGTGTGTTTGGTTCAATGAAACAAATGGGCCTAAGCAGAGTAAGAGTAAGAGTCTAGGGGGCCCTCGGGTTGAAAGAACCCCTCCCATAAGGCTTCTTTGTTTTCGGAGTCCTGCAGTCATAATGGTCCCCGTTTATCACATCTCCTTCATCTTCCCAGAGGCGAGTGCACAGAGAACGGAAGTGTTTCTCTCTGTTATCCATCTAACAACACTTCTTTCTCTCCAGGATTCCCTAGGCGGGGGGTTTGATTCATCCCAGGCCTTGGTTGGAGAGCTGTCCCAAGTGGGTCTTTGGGACCGGGTCCTGTCCTCCAGCCAGGTGGCCAGCTTGGCTCGCTGCGGCAAAGTAACCCAGGGCAGCGTGGCCCCGTGGACGGAGAACGGAGTCGAGGTTTTCGGTGGAGCCACCAAGCACCCGGGGGAGCCGTGCAGTAAACACAGCAGGAGCTCTCAGTGACCGACGGCGAAAGGCTTTGAGGAAGGGGGAGGTGAAAGAAGGGCGGGGATGAGGGAGGGAAGTTGTAGCCATGTCAAGAAGGTAGGATAACATCTGCCCATTATTAGCACTGCTGCGCTCGGATCAACTCTATGTAAATGTGGCACAGTAGAAGCTTTGCAGTTACTTCACCGAATTTCTAGCAACCACATCCGATCCAAAAATAAATGGGATTCCTCATAAATTTAGCAGTTGTAAAGGTATAGGTCACATTTTAAGCTACGTGTACTTAATGAGTTAAACGAAGGACATTCTAGTAAAGTAGATTGGTCTCCAGACAGGGTACCTTCACTTATGTTGGTCCTACCTCCTGCTCTCTATGCTTTGTTAGCAAACCAGCTAGCAGTGTAACTACTTAAAGTAATGTAAACATTAACACCAGTCTACATAGCAAACAACTGAACCGACTGCTAGCTAAACCAGTGAGCAAATTTGTTGGCAATAACACAGTGAAGCTTAGCTAACCCTAACATGTATGATTAGCTAGCTAAGAAGCTGCCAGTATCTAAACCTTAAAAGGAATAATTCAACATTTTGGGAAATATGCTAATTGACTTTCTAGCAGAGAGTTAAATGAGAAGAGGAATATCACTCTCACGTCTGTACAGTAGCCCAGAGTAAAGACCGAGGACGGAGGGAAACGGCCGCCCTCGCCAACTAGCTCCTTAAGGCTCGTTAGTTAATTTGTTATGTCTCGTTCGTCAAACCTGTACAAAAACCCATGATTAAAAATGAAAGTTTATTTTTATGCAGAGTTTGTGCCAAACTATTCTTGGCCAGGACAAGTTGCCTGACAACCAGCACAGACTCCCGGAGGTTTCTGGTCCCGGGCCAAGAAATAGCCTGTTACATAACCCCTTGTAAAGCGGCAAATTGATGTTGTTACTCTTCAGTTTTTGTATGGATTAAAACAAACGAGATACAGCATGTTCATTTGTGAGCTTTAGAGATCTTTATAGGCAGATTTTTTTGTTGTTGGATACAGCTAAGCTAGGCGGTTACCCCCCTTTCCTGTCTTTATGCTACGCTACGTTACCCCAGCTGCTGGTGGTAGCATCATATGTACCCATAACTTTTTTAAAGTAATAGTAACAAACTTTTCTTTAAAAATAATCAGATCATTGAGGAAGTCATTGTTTAACAGCCAAAACTGTGCAGAAAGTAACTTTTTGTTTAGACAGCTAAGTTGTAATAAATCCAATGAGCTGTCCCCAGCTGTTGTCGCCTGAGAGCTGTTAACCTCCACTATGACTACCAGAAGTTGTGTTAAGCCATCTGAAACCCCTCCATGAGTGGAGCAGGGTGAGACAGGAGTTAATTAAGCCTATGACAGCTTTAGAGTTGGGAGTCAAGGTAAGGTGATGAAAAATGCTGCAGAGGGAATATTAAGCAGTAGATGATGAAAGAGAAAGGAAAGAGGGAGGACACGGGGAAAGATAGAAGGATCAGGCCCTTGTTAGGAGCGATGTTACATCGCTTTCACCTCTGCATGATGTATTCATATACTTGTAATGTCTTGCCACTGCAATATGTTTCTCACAAGTTTCACGAAAGAGGAGAGTGCCTCCTGAATCCACGCCTCTGTGGCTCGTGTTTGTGTTTATCCAAGAAGGCCTGAGTGTCTCTTTTTGTTCACTAAACGAGTGAGCTGAACCAATCTAAATCAAGACATCTTATTCCCTAAGGAAAGCACCATCATTAGCAGAATACTCCTCTTCTTTTCTTTGGACGCATCTGCAAACTTCTTGTCAAGCTTTTGCCCCATTTATGTCATTCTGTACACATTTAGAAAATCAAGGTCAAACTATGTGGTGTAATCAAAAAACCCTTTGGTCTTGAATGCAACCTTCAAAACTCACATATACTTATATTACTTTCAAATTTTCATGATGCACTCGTAGTAATTTTAACATTCTTAGATATCGACTGTTTTCTCTTTGCGGTTTTTATACATGCAACCACTCAGTAATGTGATAAATGAACAACCTGCAACCTCCAGCTCTTCCAACCTTCCTACATTCCATGCATGAGTTGTTACTGTATGTTTGTAACGCGTCTCGTCTCGCATCCGGTGTGTTTCTGGAAAATCCACCTACAACCACGTTTGTACCGCGAGAACCTTTGGACGACTGATCTCAACGGTCGTACGGGACACGGTGTTAAATACAGATTGTTCATTTCAAAAACTTCTACAACACTGGCTACTCCCTCACATCAAAATGATCCTTAGTGGAAAGTGCCTGTCAGGGTGTTTGTACCCATGTAAAACAAATCATCAAATGTATTATGCTGATGAAAAATTCACACTGCGAGATATTTTTGAACTAATTAAGCATGAGTTCCTCTGTGAGTTCCACGGTGAGTTTTTGAGATTTAAGAGGTTTGACAAAACATTTGCAAACACCAACGCAGGACGAGAAACTTCTGTGCAGTGCCGCCAAACCGATGCTAAATCAGGTCAAAATCATCTTGCTGTGCCTAACAGTGTCTTTGATGATGCCTCTCAGTCTGCCGTCTTATTATTAATATTATGCCTGGTGTCTGCTCAGCTCATGTCAGAGCTTTTTTTTGGGGCTTTTTGATAGTGATGTGGCATTATTATGTTTATGATTATTGAAACTGAAAACTAAGCTTTTTAACTCTATCTGCACTGTTTGTCTTTTTTTAAATGCCAAATGTTTTTTGTTTTTTTTCCACTGTATGCATCGGTATCAGTCTGTTTTCATGTTGTCGTTTGTATAAATACTGTATGTCCATGTCTTGTACGGTGTTGTATTGTTCTGAATGTGTCGTGTACAAACCTCAAATCTTTATTAAAGTCCTAATTTTCAGATGTAAAGAATGTGCTTCTTCTTGTAGTGTCTTTCAGCCAATAGCTTCAGAAAAGAAACTGCAATGAATTAAGTCTATAAGAGCCTCTGTCAGCTGCTCTTTTACTCACAAACACACTCACACACTTGTCATTGAAGTGCAGCAGTAACCAAAACTGCTGTGAGAGAGAAAATCCTCCTGCAGGAAGAGTGCTCTCCAGACTCGACATGAAAAACAGTTATTTCTCAATGACAGAAACAAAGCATCTTTCTTAGCGCTGCGACTCGTCTGTTCATTCTCCTCCCGAGGAAATTAAAGGAGAAGGTTCAAGGAGAAAAGCCTGGATCCTTCTCCCTCGTGGTGCAGCCGGTGCATATATAAGTTATGAGGAAATTTATGATTTGGGAGACGCAGTGACTCATCTGCTGTGACTCAGCTACTCATCTAGATGTTTTGTGTTTGTGCAGCATGTTTCAAAGAGTTCAGGACCTGAGGTTCAATGAAAAGCCTTAAATGGACTCCATACTGTACTATATGCTGTCTACAGTGCCATGAAATCACATGAGGGACAAACAATATTCTCCACATGAGCTACAGTAAACAGTCTTCACTCTCAGCATTAGGTGCATTTATCTTGCTTGCTATTTGTAACTGCTGCTAACTGCTGGTCAGAATATTATATTTACTGGACAGATATGAGAATGGTATCAACCTATAACTCCCATAAGAAAGTGAATAAGAATATTTTCCAATATTTTTTAAATATTCCTTTAAAGTCACAATTTCAGTTTAAGTGCTTCATTAATTCCCATGTGTCAAATAATAAATCTCAGCACTGTAACCTTCCAAAAATTGTAGGTTTGAGTTTATCTACTGTATCTGTCCCTGTATAGCATTACTGTAAGTTCACACAGAAAGCGGCGGGAACGTCAAACTGACCAGAAGTCATTCATTTTCTATGTGACCCGGCGTCTCTTGGCAGCGAGCAGCAGCATGCCTGTTAGCTTACAGGGACTTAAATTAAAAAAGAAAGATGCATGGACAAAGGCATCTGACGTTGTAGGTGTTCCAGGTGAGTTGGTGAAGTGTAGGCAATAATACATTTTGTGAAATGGGAGGGAATTGCATGCTTACACCGCAGCATGCGACACTGTTACTTGACAACTTGATGCGATCATTTGGTAACTACTACTTGTGGTCAGTTTGCACAGGCGAGCTTCGCAGGCCTTTTAAATACCGTTTGCAAGAACGTGTCTATTTCATCGACTTCAGAGCGCCCGCAAGCTTCACCACCGCCCTCGCCACTTTCCGTCTGAACGTACAGTTGGAGTGTAATTCTCCATGTTCCCACTTTGTCTGTATTAAAATAGACATTTAATTCTCACTCTGCATTCATTCTCCCACCTCTGTGTCATCCTCCATTCTCACCCTCCTCTCATCTTCCCACCCTTCCCTCTCCTCCTCCCAGTGGCAGACGCTGCCTCCTCCTCTCTGCTGCTTGTCGACTGTCACCTGCTCTTTACTCCAACCCTGATTCCTCATGTCCCATTTCTCAACGACTCCCTCAGCCAAGACACACTCGACATGTCTCCTGACACAAAAAAAAAAAAAAGAAAGAGATGCATAGACGCAGCACGAGGCCCTGGGTTTTCAAGGTTGCTGTCACAGAGCTGTCATTTTTACAGATATGTTGGGGAATTGTGGGCAAAAACTGAAGGGAGCAAGCATGCAAGAGATTTGTCAAAACAAACAGCTTTGAGTGGGGATTTAAAAACAAATCCATTTATCTATGCTTCTCCGCTTCAAGACACAAGTCATGCAACATCATTTTTTTGAGTCTTGATTTTCTCTTGGGCTCTTCGACACACATCGGTGATGATATCACAAGCCAACAAGTGACTGAGAGTGAAAAGGCAACAACTAACGTGCCAGTCCAGCAACTACTCTGCAGCACCTACAGGTCCAGATCAAAACAGCAACACCTGTAATCTCTAATTAGCGCGAGTCAATCTGTTCAACTCTTCCTGAGGATAAGACTCGACTGGGCGCCGTTTGTTCACGCAATCCTCTCTTTTAGTAACGGACTCACGACATAAGTCCATCAGGGGCTCTCCTGCTCGTGCTAGGCAGTCACAGTCAGCTGGCTGGTGTCACACAACTCAGATCTAAACCGAGTCAAAGTGCTGCTAACCTCATTACTGTGTGGGCGCAGCCTGCTGCTGTGTGAGAGACTGCTCACACTGACTGATGAGAACACAGTGTTCACCCTTTCAACACTGATGCGAGCCAGTAAAAGGATAGTTTGGGTGACTTGACGCGGGGCTGTGTGAAGTACTGATCTACAGTCAGTGTGTGACTTGCAGTAGATTCGGATCAGAGCGCTCCCAGTTTAGAGAAGCAGCAGGAACAGGGGCCATCCACTAAAACATGTTTTAGCCACTAATGCTCAGAGGAAAAAGCTAATATTAGTGAAGTGATAAGTGTGCACTATATTTTGAATATATCAAACAGTTCTTTCCTTTGGAACTACATTTTATTTAAACCATTGAACTGCTGTATTCCTACGCACGAGCGCTCCTACGCTTCGCTGCGTCTGACTCAAACAGCAGATTTGAGTTGCACTTGTGCGAAGTAACATGTTGGAGCAACGGTTCACAAACTGCAACTGCAAAGGAAAAGGGCTGTTTGACGGCGAGATAAAGCGGAGGAAATATTCAAAATAAAGCGTACACTTCGACTGATATTAGCTTTTCCCTGTGGGCATTTTGTAAAGTGGCTAAAACACATATTTGACGGATGGAAGCACCTCACACAACCTCACGTCAAATAACCCCAACTACCACTGATATCCACTGAAGCTGTTTCAAAGTCGGAAAAAATATTCTCCACACTGAAAAATATCGAATTTTACTGAAGCTCTGTCGTGTTTTTTATTGGGTTAAATATTAATTAAAAGCAACTAGATCTATCGGGATGTCTTGTGCATCATAAAAAATGATCTGATATCTTTGGAAGCTCTGGGGTGTTGTGCAGAATTGTAAATAATATTTGAGTGGATTTAAAAGGGATGGATCTGCCGCTGGGGCTGTGGAGGCTGAGTAATCCAAAGAAACTTCAGGTATTACAGCTGCACAGATTCCGGCTCTTGTTATGAAACATGCAAGAGGGTTATCGGACACTTTTTGCTTTTTGCTATGTGTCTCACACCTGCTGTGATGCATGAGCTTTAACTAAATTGCCTGTCACAGCCAGTTTCTAACTGCTCTTGGCACGCTGTCGGGTGTTCATTTCTTTCTTGGCGCTCTCAACATTTCTCAGAGGAAACAAATGGAGGAGACGTAGGAGGAGACACGAATTCAATGTGTGATTCTTACACATCAATTTAAATCTCCTCCTCTCAGTTTTTTTTTTTTCCCCTGTTTCAACACCTCACACAAAGGCGTCCAACTGAAAGATAGAAACTGAGAGCGCTGTGGCAGCCTGCAGCTCTGTGTGAGGAGGGATGCAGCAGGGATTGAACCTGTGACCTTCCACTCCTTGTGAAAACCTCTGTGACCATATTTAGCCTCCAACACATGCCATCCACAGTCCGAAGATGATATTCCCTGTTGGATTACCCATCCCTACATAATCCATAATGTTCCATCTAGGAATGCACACATTGTAATCCCATATAATCCATGGAACGGAACGACCAACAAACAGAGTCGCGTACTGAACGAACTCTCAGGCCGCCAATACGGTACGAACTAAGTCAGTGTGTGTGTTGAAGCTTCCCTCACAGAGAGTCAGAGGATGAATGTGTTGGCTCTTTTCTTGAGATGTTTTTCTTTCTTTTTCTTCTTCCTGATTCAAAGCTGTGCAAATGAAATTATTCAGCCTTGAAGCAGTGTTTCCCTCTCCTTGACAAATAAGCAGCTCCGGAGGGTGTCCGTTGATCACAAAAGTGCTGCTCTGCTGGGATTTGACTTTAGTGGAGAAACTATTCATTTACAACCCCAGTAAGTATTGATTAAACTTTCCCATTGGAAATTAAGTATTATATATATTTTTTTTGTTTTAGGGTGTTTTTCATTTTAAAAACAAAATGCTCAGCCAGTAGAGATCGCAACTACAAAACTCAGGATAAAACAAAACTTCAGTGAACTATAAAGCCGAAGTTGTAATGCTGAAGATTTCAGTCCCGGTTGATTTGGTGTCGGCTACTTTTAATGTGAAGCAGCGGCAGCAGGAAATGTTAGCAGTAACTCAATACAGCTCTCATGTGACAGTGAGAGAGGGAACGGTAAACAAATATCAGTGAGATGTAACACTGGATTTATCAGGAGTGTGAATCCAGTGAAAATGATCATAAAAACTAGTTGAATGTCATGAAAATGTTTAGGATTATAACTGGAATATTTGGGTTGAATATTTATACTTTACATATACAGTATTCACACTAAACAGAAGCATTTTGACCTTTTGCAGTCGCCGTGATACGGCCGTTCTATCAAAGTCCTTAAATCCACCAACTCATCACTTTCCCTTTTGAACCAGAATAGGTAATCCACCTACTCAGCCTCCACATGGCAGTGTACCAGAATCGTTTCTCTTCACACACACACACACACACACACACACACACACACACACACACACACACACACACACACACACACACACGGTCCAAAATCCCCACAGAGCCTCCATCTGGACAGGAACAAGCTTTGCTCTTCCTCCGTCTTTGTCACCCACTTTGCATCTCATATCCCCTCCCCTCCCTCCCCTCCCTCCCTTATTCTCGCTGTTTTGTAAATGCAGTACTCCTTCATATGAAAAAGGTAGGCGGCCTTGCGTAACTCCATAGGAAAAGTATGGTTGTTACGCAGCCAAAGTCGTTGGTTTTGTTTCCTCTGAGGCCACTTGTGTTAAAAATACATACACTCGTGTTGCTGTGTGTGAGGTGCTTTGAATAACACGATACCCCCGGAGTGGCTTATTTGGTTTGCTTCATCTCTTATTTGTTTAATCCAGAAATCACCCATGTTCTTCCTCTTCTTTGGTGTACTGCAGAGTTTGTTTCCTGTTAGCTCTGATGCTGTATGTCTGTAAGACATAAGCAGCCTTGACTCACCTGGTTGTATAAGCCATGCTAACTCAGTCAGTCAATATTTTTGTAGCACTCACATGTTTGCCAGCATTTAATTACTTATCTCGTCAGTTCTCCGTCACTGAAAGAAATCTCAAGCGTGCAGGGGGTTCCCAAGTTCAAGCTAATATATCTGCTGAACCGGAGATGAATAATAATATGTATTATAGACCGAGAAAGCAACAGAGAACACTTTAAATATGTGGCATCTTTCCGAAGACAGGAGACAGGACAGGATAGAGTGTATGTGTTGAAAATAAGGATGGGTCATGATTTTCGAATATTCAAATAGTCATTAAATTTGAAAAAAATCAAACATGACGAACTTGGAAGAATAATGGAATAGTTTGAAACAAATTTGGAAAAGTAATTTTGCTTGAAATGCTAATCATTATGTGCTACGTACTGGTGCTAGTCCTACCAGTACTAATGCTAGTTTCGGGCCGTCTTGGGTCCACAGCAGAGGATTGATCAGGTATTTCCACGATGACGTAATCCCTCCCTGACATTTCCCTCCACATCTCTCTCTCTCTCGCTCTTCTTCTCTGTCTCTCGTCTAATTACATCTCTGGAACATCCTCTTCCTCAACCTTTTGTCTCTCGCTCCTTCCGATTCCACTGCGACACGGTGAGCAGATGCATGATAATTCCTGAAGCATGAGATTCAGTTCAGAACGGGCTTTGGCTCTGGTGACAATCCACTTTGTGATTTCATTTATTCATAGAATGCATCCTGAATGATTTATTCTCTGGGCATTGTACTATTGAAATGTTCATTTAAGTTTGAGCACTTGAATTTTGAACTAAAATGACCAAGTTTAATTTCTCTAGGAAATAAAATTTGAAGTGTTTTGTTTTTATTTTGACGACTTTATGATACGAGTTTTTCTTGCAGGGTTGTTTGTTATTCATGACCTCTCAATCTACACAGTGTTTGGAGCTGACAAATGCTGAAAATGCTCAGCATTTGCAGTCAACATCGACTTTGATTTATTTCATTTTTCATCATTAGATGCATTTATTCTCGTTATGGAAGACTGCAGAGAATAACTGGAGAATTAACGCGTGGCGTGAAGACGAATGAGTGTCAGAAGATGAGAGGGCGAGTGAGAGGATGAGTGGAGTGTGAGAATAAAGGGTGGTGAGAAATGCAGAGTGACAACATGACGATCGAAAGCGTCTAATTTCATACCTTCAAAGAACACAGAGGAACAAAAAGGAAATTCAAACTAGTGACAGCAAAATACCTTTTGTTACCTGTCTTAATATTAACCATGTCAGATTTTACATGAGGTGTATTATCATGTGAAGTCTGTTTGATTTCCTCAACCAAAATATAAAAGTGTTCTGCACTCAGAAGCTCTCCAGTCTAGGTTTTGCAGATGAAGGTGTGTGTGTGTGTGTGTGTGTGTGTGTGTGTGTGTGTGTGTGTGTGTGTGTGTCTGAATAGACCTGTTTAAAAATGGATCCATCTTTGTGTTTTATCCTCCAAATATTATCTGAGCGAGCGCACACGCGTGTCCTCTGAGGGCTGTTCATGCCATCTGCTGGAAATCCATTTTCTCTCTCCCTCACACTCACTCTTATCTCATGTTCGCTGTGAGGATACTAATTGATATAATGCACGTCCCTTACCCCGAACATCACATCACCTTAACCATCACCAATAAATGCTGAAACCTTAAAAGCCCTTTGAAGTAATGAGGACCGGCCAAAATGTGTCCTCACAACTATAGAAAGACATGTACACACACACACACACACACAAGTGCAGACACACTCAATTTGCAGTTTTGTTTTTCTGCTGACAACCTTATCTTTAGAAATTAAAAAATTTCTCTCTCTCTTCCCATGCGTCCTCTCTTCTCCTCATTATTTGAACATTGCAGTCGGTCTGCCTTCATGACTAATGGATCCTCCAAATCCACCGCGCAATCACTCCAAATAAAACTCATCAATTAAGAATCACGAGCGTACAGTATGTTATATCAGCAGCACGACACCGGTGCAGCTCTCTGAGTCATGAGCCGCACGGCCAGCTCCGTGTCACGCTCTGTGATTTCTTCAACACCGTTACTGTATCCGTGCATCTGTAACGTCTGTTTGAAGCCGTCATCATATTTCGGAGATGGTGTGTAACGGCGAGGACTTCACTGCCGAGGACATTGGAGGAGGCGAAACAAACACAGCTGGCCACCACTGTGACATGCAGCTATCCATTTAACATATTGCCTCATCAGAGACCACCTGAGGCTCTGTGTGTAAGCTGTGATGACCTCTGACCTCTCCAATATCACCGTGGTAATAATCTTGCTCTTACCTATCAGGCTCTGCTGGGAAATAAGCCCTGAGGATCAGTGCGGGGCTGTGCCTCCATTTTGACATGAGCCAGAACACGGTGGGATGAAACAGATGAAGCACAACTGGAATGGGACTAACGTAATACTGCAGACCTAGTTAAGCATGGCGCAGCATGTGAACTGGTTAACGGAGACACGAGGACAGACTGACTGCATTTAAAAGCACCCGAAAAGATTTAACAACACAGATCTGGGACTAAGATATGTTTCCATTTGACTTTGTTTGTTTGTTGTTTCTGATTACATATCCCGCTTCCTTTTGGATTTACATTTCAGAAGAATCTTTGTCTCTCCTGCTTGGGGAAAGGAAAAGAACTCCCAATGGCAACTACAGCTAAAATAAGGCAATTTGCTGTTTTTAATAAGTAGTTATCAAATCGGAATCAAAAGCACAAAGATGAGGCTGCAACAATAAAACGACCAGGATACAAACATGATTAAAATGATGTGAGACAGCAGCAGGAATACACAAACATCGAGCACGTAAAAAGACAACATGAAAACAAATCACTTTTAAAAGTGCAGAATCCATAACATATGGACCAATGCAACATCATAAAAGCCTTTTCAATAAATATAAGTTTCCAGAAGCAGTTTAATATTTGACAGCGCTGCCAGCTGGCAAGCAAGTTTCTCTCCTGTATCTCTGATTCTGTTTTTAAAACTCCACTGATTTGAGTTCAGTTTTCTCTGCTTTGAGTACTTTAGTCAAGTTGTTGACTAAACTAAACAACCCTGGTGATGTCACTGTGATGTCATTGGGGTTAGTTTTTAGGGTTAGGGTCCAAATTTATAAGTTTAACAGATAGTCTGTGTTTCAAAGTGTGGCGTTATTCGGACAGGTAAGGTTAAAGAAGCTATCCAGATGCATTATGGGAAGTGTAGGATTCTAGGTGTTTTTTTTTTGAGTCATACTCAGGGCCACTGCTGCTTTAATTCTGACCGTTCTTCTTTTAATCTGTTGATGAGTCACCTTTAAATTATTCAGTAACTAACGGTGGCGCTTCACCAGCCCACATTATGTTTGAAACTGCCAATCACAAGTATTTACTTATTAATCAAGGGTGCCAGAACACGGATCACTGCTGCCCACTTTAACCTCTGGATACCAGTGACGACGGCTTACTCAGCTAATGACCCTGAACAACTGGACTGCAAAGATGTGACATTATGACCCAAACTAACATGCTGACATTGAAAACCTTTCTGGCCCCTTAGCAACGTACCAAGAATTTGATCATTGGTCATTGATGCAACTAACCTCAACTGCGCACGAGTGAAAGTAGCTAGCAATCTCTGGACTCTGCACTGTTTTGCCTGTGTTGCTAACTAGCTTGTTTGCCATGTGACCATTTTAGCTTTATAAAATGAATCCACTTGTTATAGTAGCAATAAGTTACAACATGTTCACACAGAGGACATTCACTACTAATATAAACTCAGACACAGCGCGCAGTATAACAGATAAATGATTTATTTTAGCACAGTGGCTAGCTAGCTTCTTCGCCCTATGAACAATTTAGCTCTGTACTTGGTAAGAGCATTTCACTGAGTCACAACACTAAGCTTTTCATACAGAGGACGGTATGAATTTGCCTGGCCAAGTTTTACTGTGGCAGAACAAATACAGAAATGTGAAAATATGTACCTGGATGGGAACAGAATGTAGGCTTACTGCTAGTTACGGCTAGCTAGCCATGGCTAACTCAACAAGCTATCACTTGTTAGCCATGTTATATGATCAATTTAGGCTCATTTAGATCCAATTTAATTCTGTAAAATACTTCATATCCACTTGTTACAAAATGTTTACACCAGGGACACTTGTCATATATGTATTTCTACCTCTGTCTCCACCTCTCTACCTAGCACGTGGGCTAACAATCCTACGCTACTGTACGGCAAGTGAAATTACATATGTTACATACCCTTTTAAGATTACACATGATTTCAGGAAGTTTTTTTTTGCTCTTCCTTCCCTCCCTCCCTCCTTCCTTCTTTCCACCCTAATTTCCCCACGTGCACATTCATATACAACACAGATCCACACACTTAGCTACAGCTGATGACAGATTGTCTCATGTGGAGAGATGCAGGATTAGATTATCCCACAAGCTGTCACCTTGAAAATGGACACCAGGGAAGGATGAGAGGAGAGAGAGCGAGAGAGGTTATGAAAGATGGATGGAGAGAGGAAATGTAGATGGTGAGAAAGATTAGAAATACTCTACTGGGAATGCAAGAAATCAGGATTGCAGAGGGTTTTTATCTGATTTCCCACTTGTATGTGTGTTGTTTTAGTGTGCTATACTGTGTGTGTGTGTGTGTGTGTGTGTGTGTGTGTGTGTGTGTGTGTGTGTGTGTGCAAAGGAGTAAATGTGTCCATATATAGTGTGTGTATCAAACACGTTGTTCAAACTCTAGTTGGTATTCCACATGAGTTCCTTCCTTGTGATCTCACAACATCTATCTTACCTCTCTCTCTCTCTCTCTCTCTCTCCCCCATCTCTCCCTCTCTCTCTCTATCTTTATGCTTTTGTCTCTCTTCCTTTTGTTTTCCATTTCCATTTGTTCCTTTGTCTTTATTTGTACCTATTGCTCTCTCTTGCTTTACTCCATCACTCCTGTCTCTCCCTCTCTTTCTCCCTCCTTCGTCTCCCACGTCTTTCAATCCTTGCCACCCCCTCTCTCTCCCCTCCCTCTCTCTCTCTCTCTCCCCAGATGAAATATTCATGCCCATACATACTGGGAGTGTAGCAGCAGCAGCTGAAGCCACAGGAGTCAATGCTTTCAAAGACTTCAAGGCCTCTGAGCTTACACAGAGGGAAAGAGAGAGAGAAAGAGAGAGAGGGAGAGAAGTGGTGGGGGAGGAAGAGATGGAGTAGGTGGAAAAGAGAGAAGAGGAGAAAATAGAAAGGAGCAGGTGAGAGAGAGGAAGAGAGAGATAAGCTGTGACAACCGAGAAAGGAAGAGAAGGAGTTGGAGGATGAGTGAAAGACCAAGGAGCCCCTCCATTACATCAAACACCAGGCAATACATGACGAAACACTCTTTTTGCATTTCACACAAAAACACACACACACACACACACACACACACACACCTGCAAACAGATACTGTGGGTTAAACACAAAGAGAAGGAAAACCACAGAGAGATACAGCGCCTCCAGCACTTCAAACATCGGCCGACACATGATTAAACTCTTCACTCTCTTTGTATTCCACACTCGCACACACCTAAAAAAAAACACACTCCTGCCCTCCTGGGTGCTCATAAGGCCACTTAAGCAGTTTTTTTACACACACACACACACACACACACACACACACACACACATTAAACAGCTGGTACTCGTGGACACACACTTTCCACACATACAAGTCAGAGCACTCTGCTACACACACACACACACACACACACACACACACACACACACACACACACGTTGTTCCTTTCATCACATGCGAGCATCAGCACAAGTACGCAAACACACACATTAGGGTTTCAGAGGCTTTCATCGGTCAACACTCTGCATGATCCAAAAGGCCCTTTGCCGTTCGCTCACTCTCTAATGTGCCAGATGTGATCTGGAATTCACTTTGTCTTATTATCCTGAGTTTGCACAACAGAGTTGCCGTCTGCCTGGCTGCTGGATAGAGCACACGAACACACACACACACACACACACACACACACACACACACACACACACACACACACACACACACACACACACACACACACAGACACACGCTCCAATTAGGTGCCAAATTCTGGGTTGTTTCCAAGCAACCTACATTAAGCTGCAACTGCTGTGAGGGAAACGGGGCTTCAAAGCTTTGAAGGATGTTTTCACTGTTTGAATGGGAGTGTTTGAGTGTGTTTTATGTGCGTACGAACGGTAGATAAAGGCAATAAAGAGAGACTATAAAAAATGTGAGAGCGACACAAATTTGAAATATGTCATTACATCGGATCTCCTGACATCCTGTAATAAGATCAGCAGCACTGATGGAGCAGATACAGTGGATCAGAGGATTGATGGTGCCTTCACTGAACAAAGCAGCTTTGAACAAAACACAATCTTTCCTCTTGGTGTCTGTTGTTAAGCAGCTGATCCTGAAGTGACCTCTGATGAGAAAACGAGAGGGACTCATGATATATTACATTACATAACACTGAACTACAGGTAGCGATACTGCACGTCTTGCACTGTGAGCTCTCATTATACCTGTGGCACATCATTTGTTAGTGCCATCCCAAGGTCTACTTTAAAATCAAAAGGTGTTTCTACTGTCAGCGTCTACACTTTAACTAATAGCCTCTATTATCTTTTGTAAGTCTTATCCTAAAACATTGTTTTTGTTTTTTAATTTTCAAAAATCTCAAATATAATCCTTTTTTTGATTCACTGTAATATGTTTTTACTTCCTTTGAGGATGAGTCTGATGATATTCTGTTTTTCTTGCTGTCAACAAATCCAAAATCTCCTCACAGCTTTCATATTTTTCCTGTTGGTGTCCTGATTCCTAAATAGGCGTAACCCTATGTGTGTCCATCTATCACACTGGCAAAATCTGTGTCCATTTTCACACGGAGCTGATGAAACACAGAAGAAAGAAAGGAGATCTTTCCGAGGAAAAACCTCAGAGATCCACAATCACATGGCTGCGGAAAATTACAGGTGGGACCAGCAGGTTCCCTGAAAAACAGTAGGTAAATTCAGCTGTAAGAATTACCCACGTACATGCTCCAGACTGGATTAAAATCAGTGACCAGAGCAGGTAATATTAAAATCAACCCACCTCACCTAGAGAAATAAATCCTGTCCTAGAGTCATGGTCATATGTTCCATGAACACAGGCCCAGTAGCTTATTTTGAGATGATAACATATTCACCATCCGGCTGCCTTGAATACTCGAATATTAATAATAATATACATATTAATCCACGGTTGGAAATAGTTCCCGACAAATGCACTATTTACTGCATTTTTGGGTCATAGTTGATAAAAACTGCAGTGCCCAGCTGTTGTAAGAAACTATTTAGCCTTTATTAAAAATTTAAGTATATAACTGTGAGCTGTTTTTAAAGATTCATGTCTTCAGTAGGAACCAGTGGGCCCGGGATTGATTGCCACAGACAGAGTAGGGAAGTCAGACAGTCTAACACATTGTGTTTTGATCTTTTCATGAGATTTGTTGACAATAAGAGAAATGAAGAATAAGACCAGAAAGTTACTGGTTTGTTATTATAGTTAGACTTTTTTTTTTCTTGGCATGGCTTAGTTTTATGTTGTGTCACATTTACATTCAAACAATGTGTTGAGCAAGACAAAGTCAGGGAAGGATTCAGAAGGATTCAACTAAACCTCTCTAAGACTGAACTCCTAGTCCGGATGCCCCGATTGATCGGCCACCGATTTTAATAAAAAATATGTGATCAGTAGATTAGAATTCTACAGTGAAACCTTTGCACATGGTCCAGAACACAGCAGCCTGCCTGGTCTTCCATCAACCCAAAAGGTCACATGTCACTCCGCTACTCATCGACCAACACTGGCTCCTCATGGAATCAAAGTGAAGTCATTAATGCTGCCTTCAGAGTGACTTCTGGGTCTGCGCCATCCACTTGAATTCAATCATTCAGCCTTACGCCTATCAGTCTATCAGAGCCGGAGCACAAGAATCTCTTGAAATGTTCCAAGAGCACCTCCTTACTTAACACCCCAACATATCTACAGAGCATTTACTATGCACTTTATATATACACATACATATATCATAATATATATTATACATTAAACTGTCACACCACTATGGCACAGAAAATCATTAAACCCCAAACCAAACTCCAGCTGCATCCAAAGATCATTCCGGTTTACTACTGCAAGGACATTATCATCAAGATGAATAATTAGAATAAACTGGTATCGTTGTGTGTATGCCTACACAGTGGGAACTCATTTGTGACAATTAACAGTTGTTTACATGTAATGAAACACTCCCTGAACCTGCATATAATACCACAGCATATTGCTGCAGGTTTGGAAAACATCAGCCTACTCCACTGGGACCTGCTGCAACATACATAATACATTCTCTGTCTCTCTGAGCAAACTAAGCTAATTAACAGGAACATATAGTTGGCTAATTAGCGGTATGCGAGAGAACGATTTTTCAACCCTCAGAGGACAGAAAACACCGAACGTCAGAGAGAAGGATTTAAAGTCATAGCAGGAAATATAATGAATGGTTTATGATAAAAAGGGGGGTGACAGGTTCAAAGAAAGACAAAAAGAGAGACTGTGTTAAAGAGATGAATATTTGATTTAATCTGGGCTCCTTCAGAATATCAATTCATTACTCTGCATGTTTCTCTCTTTGCACCTTAATGTGCTGCCACTATCAAACTGTTTATGACAGAGGAGTCAGCCCACTCCTTCTGACATCTCATTCATTTTCATTGAGTGTTAGAGCAGACCCTTGTGCCTGATAATAAAAAACAAAAAGTGAACCTCCTCAAACTCACAAAATTAACAGAAACCACATCAAGTGTCCTCTCAAAGGTCAAAACCAGGGACGGATATTATGTGCTTATTAAAATAAGTGAGAATGTGTAGACGTGATGGAAGGAATACAAGACAAAGAAGACTGTATCACCACGAGTTAGATGAGAAGTTAACACCACCCTCATGTATGTACGGCATAAAGCTACCGTTAGCATTTTGTTAGCTTAGCATAAAGACTGGAAACAGGGAAAAAGGTAGCACGGCTCTGTCTGAAGGAAACAAAATCTCCCACCAGCATTTTTAAATCTCACTTATCAACACGTTATAAATCTTGTTTTAATCTGTACAAAATTCTAAAAACAGCAAATTGTTGTTTTTACACTTTTTGTTTTTTGTACGAATTAAACAAAACAAATATAACATGTTTATAGAATTTTTTATTTAAAACTAGTTATTTGTTGTTGACATTTATTTTTTTCAGCGCTACTCTGCTGACCTATCACGGCTGTGTTAGTCCTCTGAACAGGATGGCTATTTAACCCACCCTGCATTGATCCACGCAGACTGAAAGATCATTTGGCAGCACGGTATATAGTGATTCCTTTCTCATTAACTGTGGGTCACGCTGACACAGGTCACTGCAACCACAACGCGCTCGTCCTCTCATTGCTCTGTTTGGATTGCAGTGACCGCATGATAACAAGCAAACACAAACGCAATCTTCCCGGGAAGGAACAGGATAAAACAACAACAAAAAAAGATAGAAATGCCACCAAACTGTGAGTGTCTGCCTCAAGAACTGAGGGAGGGAAGAGGAATAGAGAGAGGGAGAAGAAAGGTCTTGAAGGGAAAGAGATGTAAGTAATTCCTCCAGCCTGCTGCTCCACACAGGGAATTTGGGAGCAGAAAGTTGTTCAATAATGTATTGATTTTCTAAGTGAGCTTTTCTTTCTTTCAGGATTTGATGTAAATGATTATCTAACCGTTTGTTGCTTAACTAGTGCAGTGCTGTGAATGTACAGGGTGACCGTCTCTCTGTCTATCCACTCGTCTGTCTAACAGCCTAAAACAATCAGTGTTTAGCATTGTCTCACAATACACCTTTACCTTGGGTATTCAGCTCCAGCTAGGCTGCTTTTAAGGTGGGATGTTTTCTTGCGTGTTACTCAATGCATGACTGACATTTGGAAATCGATCACTACACCTTAAATGTCAATATGACAACTTTGACCATTTCATTCGTTTTTATTAGCTGTCTGCATGACATACTTCTTCAGATGCCTCCTCCTCCTCACAGAAGACCAAAAATTGCCTTTGTAAAAGCCTTAAGAGGAAGGAAATTCATTTAACACTTTTCTTAGACCTCAAGGACACACACAATGTGTCTCAGTGCGCAGGCTAATTCTGAACCAGGCCACAATTGAGAGTGCACAGACCCCTGTGCCCAAAACCTCAGAGGCCACCCTCACCCCCTCCACTCACACGACAAGCAATCCAGGTTTTGATTGGCAGTTTGTTGTTGTTGCCGTTGGAGACACCTGTAGCTTATACAGGATTTACATTGACAAGCTAAAGTCTATGATCACAACTTGAAGGACAGTATCACCTGTAGATATATTCTGTCAGACCAGATTTACACCACACAATTAGTAACAATACATTCCTGAGCCGGTAGCAGCAACATCAACACATTTACCTACAGAGTGTAGTTGATCGCACACAACACACACTGCCCCACCTCCATCAATGCAGTTCTAGGATTCAGATTCTCCCACCAATCACACACAGTTTTCATTCATACTAATCAATGTAGGTAAACCTATAATAGATAATAATACATGTAACCTGTATCATACAGGACTTCCTCCACATCACACATCCATGCATAGAGATGCAACTATAAAATAGATAACCATAACATAAACAATCAATGCTTTTCTGCAAAAGAAACCCCTATATGACATTATGTTGTTGTGATTTTATCAATTAACTTTATTATATGAAAAAAAATGCCCCTCAGACACTTTATCCTGGCGCTAGTTAGTTAGATCGTAAGCTACGAGTAACTTCCGGTTTGTAGGGCTGCTAAACTGGAAACGTACCTGCCACCGGGTCTCTGCCATCCGCATCGGTGTCGGGCTCAGGTGGAGATGAGGGTGGGGCGGTTGAGCAGGTGTATGTCCCTGGGCTGTGGCTCTCCGCCTCCGTTTCCTGATGATGAGCTAACGTCAACGGCTGCCGCGTCCTCCTCCTCTGCGACGTCAGCGACGTCCTCTCCCGGTCCTTTGCTAATGCTAATGCTAATGCTAATGCTAATGCTAGCTAGCCGAGTAGCCGACATTACAAAATACCCGCGATAAGTTGTTTGTTAGTCCGAATTTCAGTTTCTCTGGTGTCCTTTTCTCTTGTCGTCTGTCTCTTTGTTGCTCAGACATTTTTTTTCCATGATGTTTGAAGAAGCTTCTTCGTCACCCAGCCGCCAAGTTTGCCGCTAAATTACACCTGTCACCACCTGACCTGACGTCACTCGTCATCATCCTGTTACAGACCCAACCAGCAAACCTATTATAATATTTTTATTATTTAGGGTTAGGGTTAGGGTTAGGGTTAGTAAGTAACTCTTTAAAGTATTTAAACATACACTCACTTAATTAGTTCATTTGATTTATTTAACAAAAAAAATAAAACAATAAAAAAAAGAATGAATGAGGCCAAGGTTGGTGGAGGTTTGTACGCCCCCTAGAGGTCGAAGGTCCTCAGATTACAGATTATCGATACACTGCTAGCTTTATCAAAATGTCTTAGCAGTGTATGTCAGGCCTTTTTAAATATATTAGAGATATTAATATCTTAGTAAGATATGCAACATAGACATGTGATTTAAATGTTGTTAGAATTTGTAAACTTTCCAATCTCTGGTTCATATTCTTACAAGATCATGTGACTCGCAGCCGGAGCTAGAAGGCCAATAAGGAGGCCCTCTAATATTTGGTTAATTTTAGGGAATTATGAAACATTGATCTACTATTTTACTCATATATTATGCTGTTTTTAGGAACCTAAGACTTTGGTAAACCCATTTCAAGCACCAAAACAATTCAGCCACATCAGTAAAGGTTTGTTTTCATAAGAGATTCGAAGAATTTCAAAAACCGGGTTTCAATTTTTCATCATTCGAGGCTACTTATCTGTTTACAAAGCACTCTGGGACAAAAGGGGGTGGCCTCATTATAGAAAGAGCTTGGATAGTTTTGAAACTTGTGATATAAAACCCTTGAATATTACGTTCTATTATGTTATGCAAGTACCTTTTAAAAAAGTGAATTTAAGAGAATATTTAAAAATCGAGAAAATACCCTGGACCTCAGAGGGTTTTAATACCGCTGCCCTTGTGAGTATTTCAGTTCATTCAAAGTAAAGCTTCTTTTTCATTGTGTTTTTCTTGTTTTGTCCTCTCCTGTATATGTGAATAGGTGTATATACAGGCTACTGTATATGTGAAATGCAATGTGCAGAAAATGTTTCATCATGATCAGGTGTGAAGTGTTGGCAGGGGTCCACAGTCTGTTGGGATTTTAAACGCCACTCTGTTGTGTTTCTCTCCTCCAGCATGATGAGACAGAACCTTGGCCGATCCACTCGCTCCATCTATCTGGCTCTGGCGTGTTTGTCCCTCACTCTCCACCTCCTTCTGGCATTTTTTTGTCTGTCTGTCCTCCAGACAGCCTGTGTCCTTCCCGCCTCATCTTCTTCCTCCTCTTCATCCATGCCAAGGACTGATACCCAGCACCATCGGTCTGTCTCCCACTCCTCCTCTTCTTCAGATGCCTCCTCCTCCTCCTCACAGAAATTGCCAACCAGTCCCCAGAATGACGAGCATCACAAACTGAATGCCAGCACATTACACCTTAAAGGTAAAGACGACTTCAGTGCAACCAGTGAGAGGGAAAAGAAACTGATCGGAACTGGACAAGTGATTCAAAAGGTCAAGGGTCGTTCTAAGCTTGAGGCACTGTTCGATCACCCGCTGTACAACCTGCCACACCCAGAGCTGCGAGAAGATGATTGGCTGCTGAGGGTGAAGACAAATGAGGATGCGAGCGATACGGAAAGTGAGGAAGAAGAGAGGGAAGATGACGTTAGTAATGACAGTGAGTGGTGAGTGACACAGAGAAAATAGATCTTTCATTATGTAAAGTTAAGAAACAACTGGTGCTCTGGAAAGAAAAACGTCCACTGTTCTGCATCTTTGATGAGGCACTGAGTTCCAGTGGCCTGATTTAGTGTTGTGGCAAAATCTGAACATTAAAAGTTTTCGGCTTGATTCACAATCTGTCTGTCTGTCTGTCTGTCTGTCTGTCTGTCTGTCAGTTCACTACTTTGATCCAGATGTAAATATCTCAGCAACTACCAGGTGGATTAAAATGAAATTATGTACAAAAACTCACTGACTTTGATGATCCCATAATTTTTTGTCTCGACTGCTGCCACCATGAGGTTTTGGTTTTTTTAGAGAAGTGTCTCAACAATTATTGGATTGTTGTGAAACTTTCATCTTGGACCATCAGGTGAAAACTTTTTAATTTGTAATTTGGTTCATCCTTGAAAAACATTCCCATCAAGTACGACAGCAAATACCAGAAAATGTTAGAATGCTGAGACGTGTGTTATGTGCTTATTAGAAAATATTAGTACACTGACAGATTAAATTAAGATGGTGAATAGAATACAGAATTTGTATCATCTCTTAACCATGACACCAGTGTTGTAATGTAATGTAGTGAAAAGTATTGTCATGCCACATTGCTTTAGTTCATCTGGAATTTTAATACATTTTTCTTCATTTCATATTTTATATCTAAAGTATGTTTTATATTCAAGAGCCACCCTGAAGCAAATTGTCCGAGCTTCAGCGTGACTGTTTGACCTTCATTGTTTTAATTCTGCCCATTTATCACCTCCACTTCCTCCTCTCCTGAAGGCAGAGCGCCAGTCAGGAAGAAGGCTATGACAGAGTCGCTTGGACCAGCGACGTGGAGACCCACCCTCCTTGGCTGCGCTTTCACTTGGGCATCTCTCGCTGGGAACTGTACAACAGGAAGGATCCCAACCTGGCCCAGCTGACTCACTATTTGGCAACGCAACGTATCCACAGCGCTGGTGAGCAAATGAGGCGGGGGCAGGGCTAACAGGTGAGAGGACAGAGAGAAGAAAGGACAGGAAATGGTACAAGAAGCAACAAATCTACTCATCAGCGTATGAAATGTCTAGATCTGTATTCTGTACCATATTTAGGATGCAGGCTTCCACTGAGGGGCTGCATTGCTCAATACACCAAGAGTAGATCTAGAAACCGACCTAGTCTTTACCCTGAATTGTCCCAGAAGTGCTAGGGTTTAATTTGAGAATAATTATTCAGCTTCCTCTTGGTTAAACACAGTTACAACATCGAAAAACCGTGCTGCTTTCTCATTTTAACTCTAATCCCTTCGTACAAACAAGCCGGTCTGCGAGAGAGCCGGAGGCAGCAGTGCTCAGTGTGACAAAGTTCATATTCACAACAGTGAAGATTACATTTCTGACAGAAGCATCCGTGTATTAACACAAAGGCACACGAATAAAAAAGTGACATGGATGTATGAAAATCAAATCACAAAGTACATTTAACACAGAATGAGAGAGCAAACACAGGAGGGTTCAGCGCCGTGTTTGATGACACACAGAGGTGAGGGTTTGAAGAAGGTGGAAAAGCAAACACAGCGGAGGCGTGTGTGTGTGTGTGTGTGTGTGTGTGTGAGTAAATACTACATTCATGAACAGACACAGACGTCAGCGCTTACACAGAAAATACAATGTGATTCAGAATTATAATTCTGAACAGCAGGCGAATGTTTAGCTCACATCATCTTTTTGTAGTAAGGTCATAAATATAATCCTCCCACCAACTTGTATTGTCTCAACTCACACACACACACACACACACACACACACACACACACGAGGACACACTGACCCACACATATACACATGCTGGATGCATAAATAAGCACATGCACAGCTCATGTTGTGTTTGCTCATCTCAGACACCCTGTCCTCATCTTCAGCTGCAGAATGAATAATGTATTGAGATTTGTGTTGTACGCTGCAGATTAAGCACTAATCTCAGCTACAGGCTGATTTTTTTTTTCACTGTGTCATCCCTTTTTTTTTCTCTCTCCCGTGTTTAACACTCAGCACAGCATCTTTAAATGTGTGAATTCAGGTAAATGTTCCTTTTTTAATCAGAGTTATAAACAGGGATTATGAATAAATATGAGAGGATTTCATTCATATCTCAGGATTGACATGTTTTGATTTATTTCCAGGATTTGCTCCTTGAAGCGTGACGTTAAAACAACCACAGCGCTTTATTTTTCCTCTCATATTGAACTTGTTCACTCGAAAGAGAAACGAACGCATGCTTTGATTTTATTCATTCGCATTTCCCAGATGTCTGAAGTGCGGCTGAGGCCGATGACAGAATGTAAACTGTGTTCACTTTACAGACCTCAGTGAAGGTGAAAAAATAATACATATATATTTAAAATAAACAGCGATGTACTGACTTCCTTGTTTATGAGCTGCAGGAGCAAGATTGCCTCAAGATATAACCTCATTAAATCAGATAGTTGAAATGCTGCCATTGATACTAATTAGTTAACTAATAAAAATCCATTTCATGAAGTATTTCAAACAGGACTTATAGTGGAAATGTTCAAAATGGAGGGTCCAGTGTTAGTTTGTTGTTTAATAGGCCACCGTGTGGAGAAAGTGGTGTAATGCATTGTCATATTAAAGGAGAAATCTGCTGATATACTTTATTACTACTTCTTTTTGTCAACAAAAAAATCCCATGAAAAGACAAAAAACAACAACTATAAACTGATCTGTCCAACGAGTATTTTCTGTGCAGCCAAACACTGATGTAGTCGTCATGTTACATCATTACAATAAACATGTTGAGTAAGTCCCACAACCATGTGGGGCACAAATGCGTATTAATCCGCAGCTGAAAATAGTCCGCAACAGAAGCACTATTTTAAACAAAAAAAACTACAAAGATAAAAACTACAGTGCCCAGATGTTTCAGGATATTATTTAACCTTTTTCTTTTCAAAGTAAAAGTTTATATCTGTGAGATGGACTGATGTTGGTTTGACACAACTTCCTTCATACACGTCTCATTGTTTTTGTGATCTAATATGTGAGTGTGTGACATCGCGTTTTAAGGATTAACCTTGTTTATCTCTTTGTTTTTTAATGCACTCTCTCTCTCTCCACTCTCTCTTTCAGTTCAGAAGACGGGCGGCACGCAGCTCAAACTGCTCATATCCTTCCCGAACTACGGACAGGCTCTGCTCAAACCCATGAAGTGAGGACCCGGTACTGACTGTCTGTTTGTGTACAGTATGGCGGGGGAGCGTTTTCACCGTAACACATGACATACATCAGCGTATTGTGTGTGTGTGTGTGTGTGTGTGTGTGTGTGTTCAGACAGCCCAGAGATGCAGAGACGGACTTAAACCTCTTCTACTTCTCAGACTTTGAAAGACACAACGCTGAGATCGCTGCCTTCCACCTGGACAGGTACAGATGGAGAGGCAGGCTACTGTCCTGCTTGTGTCGCCCCCCCCCCCCCCCGTCTTTAACCTCCTCTTGGTGCACATCTTTCCTTTGTTAATGTTAATCTCCGTCTCCGTCTCCCACCTCAGACTGCTGGGCTTCAACAGGATCCCCCCCGCGGTGGGTCGGCTCATCAATGTCACGGCAGAGATCAGAGAGATCACCACAGACCACAGGCTGTCCAGGACCTTCTTCACTTCCCCCGGTATGTGTGTGTGTGTGTGTGTGTGTGTGTGTGTGTGTGTGTGTGTGTGTGTGTGTGTGTGTGTGTGTGTGTGTGTGTGTGTGTGTGTGTGTGTGTGAGTGTATACCCGTGCTTGTATGCACTTCTTATGGCTTTTGCACCCTCACAAAACAGTACAACTAAACGTCCATCTCTCTCTCTCTCTCTCTCTCTCTCTCTCTCTCTCTCTCTCTCTCTCTCTCTCTCTCTCTCTCTCTCTGTCTCTGTCTCTCTCTCTCTCTCTCTCTCTCTCTAGTGGGGAACGTGTGTTTCTACGGCCAGTGTGAGTATTACTGTTCAACAGAGCACCCAGTTTGCGGTCGGCCACATGCGCTGGAGGTTTCCCTGGCCGCCATGCTACCTGACCTCACCCTCGCTCCCCGCAGGTCCTGGAGGTCGCCATGGAGACGGTCCTACAGCCGCACCAAGCTGGCCCAGTGGGTACACTGCCCGTCTCAACGAGCACTCTCCTCTGTTTCAGTTAATCCTCCCACAGACTAAACACCGTGAACGCCGCTGACCTTACACCCTGTGTCTGACCTGACGCCGGTGGAGCTCGCACTGTGGTGAACATGAGTGAACCGTCAGTGCACGCTGCCCCCCAGTGGTCTGAATGAAGGACTGCAACACAACACCACATAAAACTCCACATTAAAGAATAATGAATCTATTCATTAATTAAAACTGAGTCAGTTTCAGCCTCCTGCAGGACACATTACACATCACAGGTACAGGTGCTGGGATCATGTGAGTCTGACAGACGCTCGGCCTGGATCACAACAAAGCGATAGTGAAATGAGAACTTGACTAAAATAACGTTATATTTAAGGGGCACATCAGATTTACAGTTGTATCGTGTACTCTGTGGCTTTCAGCTCAGGTTGTGTGTGTGTGTGTGTGTGTGTGTGTGTGTGTGTGTGTGTGTAGTTCACTGTTATCTAAGAAACAGACAGTGACTCTACAACAGGCATGAGTCCAAAACCGGTCATCACAAAAATCCCATTTAATGACAAAATAGAAGAAGTCATTTACTTACTATGAATGAATGTTTACTTATTATATTTTCTAAACGCTGTCGTTCCCAGGTGGGAGAAGGACCCGACCTACTGCGACACAGTCAAACAGACGCCTCCTTACGACCACGGCACCAGACTGGTGGATCTCATAGACATGGCTGTGCTGGACTTCCTCATGGGTCAGTCTCTCAAACTCAACACAGCTACATGTTCTTATTTTCTCCTCTAAGAGCAGAGGTGAACGGGTTCATAATATATCATTGACCTCTGGCACTCTGGGTGTTATTGACATTATTAAAAAGCTTTTCCCTGCAGTCGAATGAAGCATGACTGTTTTTCATTCGAAGGCAACATGGACAGACATCACTACGAGACGTTTGAGAAATTTGGCAACGAGACTTTTCTGCTGCATCTGGATAACGGACGGGCGTGAGTAATCTCTCCACACGTGGTCACAGTAGAAAAACAACAGCAAAAGCCATTTTAAACCAAGTGCATCGTGGCAACGTTTTGTTTATGTTGCTTTCTCATGACTAAAGATGTCGTTGATGATGTTTTCCAGGTTTGGGCGTCACTCTCGGGATGAGCCGTCTATCCTGGCTCCTTTACAACAGTGCTGCAGGTAAAAAACTAACAAACTAAAAACACTTCAAAATGCAGGATGAGAGAAACAGCTTGTAAGAAACTAGTGGATAAAGTTCCCCAGGTGTGGCAGAAGAAGTCAGTAGGAAACGCTCACGATTAAAGGGGTGAGGAGAGGTCGGTTGGTGTCGGTTCAAGCATCATTTCATTCAAATCCTTTATAACTTACAGTTTCTCTCTGTGAATTCCTTCGCCTCTCCTCCGCTGTGTAGGATTCATCGCTCCACCCTCCTCCGCCTGCGTCTCTTGTCTCTCCCTGGCTTCCGCCTGAGTGACGTCATGCGGGAGTCGCTGGCTCGGGATCCTCTGGCAGGCGCGGTGGCCCCCTTCCTGTCCGAGCCACACCTCTCTGCTTTGGACCGACGCCTGGCGGCCGTCCTGCAGGTGGTGCGGACGTGTCAGGATCAGCACGGTGACGTCATTCACAACGACCTGGAGGGATACGACGAAGAACACCATCCGCAGCCTGACTGAGGAAGAAGAAAAGCTATTGATAAAGCAATAAGTTATAAATCTGTATCATGTGCACAGTTACTTGAATGATGTACAATAATGGCAAATTGTGCATCATAATTTGTGGGTAAAAAAGATTGTCGGTCTGTTTATGTTTCTCTGAACGTGGCTCTGGTGACGTCAGGCCTGTTCTTATGAACAAACATGAATAAAATGGTTCATAAAACATCTGGATCAGCTGCCCGTATCATAAAAAGACTGAAGGAGATGATCAACAGCTCGATGAAACTAAACCTGAAGATCCCCTTTCAGACATTTGTTTCTCATTGTGTTTTCTACCCAAATGTTTTTTTAATTACCTGGTTAAAAGTTCTTGAAGTTACATCTGCTCCTGCGGCGTTATACAGCGCGCTCTGTAGGTGAGCTCGTGCGTAGGAATACGGTAGTTCAGCGGTTGAAGAAACGTAGTGCCAAAGGAAAGTGCTGTTTTCACAGGAAGATAAACCTCTGAAAATATTCGACATGAAGCTTCATTTAAACAGATGTTGGATTGTTTTGTTTTTAAAAGTGTCTAAAACAGGTGTGTTCTGGTGGCTCCGCCCACAGCAACACGTCACTCTGCTGGTGTTACGGTGCTCCTGGTCTCATCTCCTCACTGGGAGCGAGCTGATCAGAATCTACTGCAGGTAATGAACCGACTGTATATGACTGACCTCACACAACCCCACGACAGAACACCTGAACTGTCCCTTTAACAGAACACCTGAACTGTCCCTTTAACACACACACCTGTGAAGCGGAGTGATACATGCAGTTAAAGGTCCCAGTGCTGTTATACTCTATATCAGCACTCATGGGATGTCTCTCGTCCAATCACATTACCTGGTCGGAACTAACTGTTGCGTAATCTCTGATATACTGTATCTCCCGTTACTACTATTATGTTTGTATACTTGTATATGTTGTTCTTTATTTCTGATTTGTGTGTGAAATAAAGGAAATGAATGAATGAATGAATGAATGACAGAGGAGGGAGACAGGGAGGCTCCGGAAGCTGCACAGTCGCGCCCCCTGCTGCCTCTGAGCAGAACTGCGACTCACCGACACAACAACATAGTTTCACTTTCCAAACGTCACGTGGAGGCGGAACTGAAAACACAGTTGAGGGCATATTCATGTGATAAGCTTTGATCTGTCACGAGCGCACTTCCGACTCTCTCTCAATCTGAAACCCTTTTTCTTGATGTTGTGATTCCTGACACACCTTGAACATCTGGTTTTGTTCGGTCTCTGCGGCTCTGACGGACCCTGACGGACCCTGATGGACCCGCTGGACTTCCTGAACCCCGAGGAGCTGCTGCTTTTCTTCCACTGCCATAAAACGGAGCTGTCGTGCATGCAGAACCCGCTCACCTTCCTCAGCCAGCTCAAGGATTACAACCTGATCCCGGACGACCGATACCAGGTGAGGCGCCGGACTCAAACGCTACGCATTTTCTTACTGTCGCCCTCAGGCGCCCTCACCTCCTCGAGGCTCCTGTTGTGCATGACCACGCGCGCTCCCGTGCTGAGAGCGGGAAACGCCGAAGGCGGTAGCGCTTTTCCGTGTCCCGGAGATTTGCAGAGGTGTAGAGTTTCACAAAGTTCACGAAAAAACTTCCACATGAAGATATGGTGGCATTATTTTATTAATATTATTAATATTATCCGTTTCTTGTCATTGTGAATCCAGGGCAGGATCAACCCACGTAGGTGCATTTTGTATGTACAAGTCGTAAAAGATAAGAAATAATTTATCAATTAGTAAGTTATTAGTAATAAGTAATTAGTGCCAAATGCACAATGTTAAAGTAATAAAGGCTAAAACTGGATTTTAACAAAGGAATATATATGTATATAATAAAAGTTATATGAAGTCCATTAGTCCATAACAATTTCTGACATATGCCCCCCCCCGTGTTCATGTGTGTAATCATATATTGTAGACATACTGTATGTTACATAAATATATATCCAACACAAAGCCAGTCAATTTATGTTGATGTGGTACACATACACACACACACATATATATATATATATATATATATATATATATATATATACACACACACATATATAAAGGTGTCTGCTGATAACTTTCCATGTGTTTGACCGCTTCCATATCACAAATCACTCATTTGATCCATTGTTAATGTTTAAATAGCTGGTAATCCAGCCGTGCCAATTTCATATTTTACTCTATATGTGTATGTATACATGTGTTGTATTTCCTTGAGCTCACAATCACAGAAAACCACAGGTGTGTTGTGTGAAGGAGCAGCTCACACCAAGATAAATATTAATTCATGACCTCACTGTGTTTTGACGGTGAGGCTGAACTTTGATCCTTTTTATACAGAACGATGTATTAAAAAAAAGTGCATTATTATATTAGTTTAGGTGATATCATCCAACCCTGACTGTCTGTGTGTGTGTGTGTGTGTGTGTGTGTGTGTGTGTGTGTGTGTGTGTGTGCGTGTGCAGAAGGTGCGTCGCATGAAGAGTAAAGACAACGTGCAGAAATCCCTCTATGAGATTCTGGACTGGTTGGAGAGGGAGCGCTCGGAGCACATCACTCTGTTCTGGACTTGTGTCTTCAAGGACACCATCATCAACCTCTACCCGACGCTGCGGCTGCTGCGCAACAGCCTCATGGACGGTCAGACTCACTTCCCTCTGGTCATCGGCGTGTTGATTGATTGTGATCGTGCTCGCCACATGCAGACGCTGTCTTTGCTTCAGATTCATGAAACTCACTCGTATTCTCTGCTTCTAAAAACTGTGCTGAAGCCTGATCTTCACTGCCAAGTTAGCCATGAAGAAATATTGACATTCTATAGTTATTCTGTGGCGTAACAGAGTTTTAGGCACTAATAGTAAAGTGAGAATGCTTTACTGAATGAAAGAGTAGAAAAACAAACAACCATACTCACTGTATACTTTTAATTTAATTGCAGGATCCTTTCCTTTTAACACTCAACTGCCCGAGAAGTTGGAAAAGGAAGAGACAGACTACAGGAAAAGGAGGAAGCCTTCAGAGGAGGAAGAGGAAGAGGAGGAGCAGGTGAAATCAACGAAAAAGAAGAGGAATCTTAGAAGCAGGAGCGTGTGCGATGATGAGAAGCTGCAGCCCGGTCCGTCGTCTCAGCTGACTCCAGGTCAGAAGAAAAACTCCAAGAAAATATGCTTCTGTAAGTCTCCTCCCACTTCTGCTTGACTTCTGTTTGCATGACTGAGTGTTACCTGAAAGACTGACGGACGCATAACGCACTATAACATTGTGCTTCTCTGTTGCAGTCAGGGCAATTTGTCCTGCAGTAGATTCACTGGTGCGGCAAAAACAGGAAGTCTGAATCAGAAAACGTCTCAGTGAAATATATCACAGGTTTCCTGAATCTAAAATATCTCTTAATATTGTTTTAAAATTTCAGCGTCTCCCTTGAAGAAGGGGGAGAAGAGTGACTTTTGGAACTGGCCCCTTTATAAGTCCCAGCTGCCCGTGACCTGTGGACTCCAGAAGGGGTCGCTGAGCAGAGACAGACTGGCTAAAGGTCAGAGACACAAAGTAAAACTCGTCCACTCAAAAGACTGTTATCATCTAAAAAGAAAAACACACAAAAACATGAAAACATCTCGAAGGTCATTGGTTGTTGATGGCGGCAGATGATTTATTCCTGATCCTCCGTCTGTGTCAGGGGAGAAGTGCATCTTGTGTGAGAAGCAGTGGTTTACTCCCACTGAGTTTGAGAAGCTCGCCGGGAAGAGCAGCTCAAAGAACTGGAAGTTGAGCATCCGATGTTCGGGCACCCCCCTGGGAAAACTTATAAAGGTTTGGTTGAAAAGTCATTTGAATGTTAGAATACATGTGGATC
Organism: Seriola aureovittata; assembly: GCF_021018895.1. Classification (NCBI taxonomy): domain Eukaryota; kingdom Metazoa; phylum Chordata; class Actinopteri; order Carangiformes; family Carangidae; genus Seriola; species Seriola aureovittata. The sequence continues at coordinate 23,646,854 of NC_079380.1, forward strand.
GCTGCACACACACAGTCTGTGGTGGAAAATCTTTTCTTTTTATATTTCACTTCAGGAAGGCCACCTGGAGTCAGCAAGCTACAAAGGAAAGCATAAAAAGGTATCAAGACAAATTTATGTATTTGTTTATTCATGTGTTTATTTGATAGGGACAATACGCATTAATAAACATCAGTACAAAATGCGAGATGTAAACAAGCCGGGTTGAAGCAAAAATGCTAATTTACATCGTTATTGTCACATACACTACTACAAATATAAAACACACAAATAAAGACAAATATATTGTTGGAGAGGGTTGGACTGTATAAGTGGTTTGAAGGTGGTGTTGCTCAGGCAGGTCGGTTAGAACCTGATAAAGTACATGAAGCAGTTTTCCTTTAACCATTTATTGTGCTTCAGATTTCTTACAGGATCCCTCAGACGTCTTGTCTGTGGATTTGTGAGTGGGTGTGTGTGTGTGGTCTGCAAAGAATCAAAGAAATAAAGAAAATCACTACATTGCATTACAGAATGAATCATACTAGACATACTGAACTAATATACATCATTAACTACCGGCAAAGACGACATACAGCCGCCCCCGAATTGCTGAGGCAATTCGCTCCCAAGAAAGACTCAGGTCTCTAGAGAGGCGGCAAGATCCTTAGACGCTGACAGATCTCTGGTGTCATCAGAGTCCGGGATTGCTGGTAGCTGGGTGAGTCAGGCCACTGGCCGGGTGTAGACTCTGTCTTTCAATCGGACATCAGCCGAGTGCACATAACCATCTGCGCTCTGATGAACCTTGACGATAGTCCCAATAGGCCAACTTGCTCTGGGGAGCTGCGGGTCAACAAGCAGTATCACATTACCCACAGTGAGGTCTCCGGTGGTGGCATGCCACTTCTGGCGAAGCTGTAGTGTGGGCAAGTAGTTCCGGATGAAGCTCGCCCAGAACTGGTCGGCCAGAATTTGGCAATGTCTCCATCTCTTCCTGGTTAGGCCTTTGTCCATGGTGTACACTACTTGAGGCAGTGCACCGTCAGGCCGCCCCATTAAGAGGACATTGGGTGTGACTGGATGAAGTATAGCATAAGGGCTTGGAGTTCAGGATGGCTTCAACCTCCAGCAAGACAGTACGAAGCACTTCCTCTGTTACTGACTGAGCTCCTATCACTGTGTGCAGAGCAGTCTTTGCCGATCTTATTTCACGTTCCCAGGCCCCACCGAAATGTGGGGCTGCCGGAGGATTAAAGTGAAAGGCAATCTTCTGCTTTGCGAGAAGTCTCTGGATCTCTGGATTCATACTGGTAAAGGCCTCGCGTAGCTCCTTCTCACCGGCCTTGAAATTGGTCCCCTGGTCGGAGTAGACCTCCGCTGGGGTCCCTCTGCGAGAAATGAACCTCCTCAACGCCATTAAGTAGGAGTCTACGTCTATGCTGGGTAGGAGGTCAAAGTGCACAGCTCGGGTGGTGAGGCAATTGAAGATAATGCCCCACCTCTTCTCTTGGAGCGCAAACTTCTCAAAGGCTGCAACATCCCCACGCTTCACCTCTGGGGCTTCCATGACAGCGGCTACCCTCTATGCCACATGATGGGGCTGGCCGAACTTCTCATCTAATGCTGCCATAGTGTCTCCTCTAATTCAGCTCCATAAGCAGTAGAAAGTCCCCTTCCGCTGTCACGCTTTGGAGAGGAGGGCGTATGCTCACTTAACTTCTTATGCCATTCATCATACTCTGTACTCATGCAGAGAGAATGCTCGTCCTCTTGTTCACTGAGGGCTGGGTCCCACTGTACTTGACGTGTAGAGTGTGAGGCGTGCGCTTGGGTGATGGGTGTCATCTTGACTGTTCCATCCATACCTGAGCTCCATTTGCTCCCGATAGCTGACGGAGGCTGATATAGTTTGGGCCTGGCTGCTCCAATCACATAGTCTTCCAGGTAAAGTGGCGGGCGTGTCTGCCGCTTTGGACGAACTGATTCACTGCCTTCTTGCATCTTGATCCCGAATCAACACCCTCCGGCTCGAAGGACCAAATGTTGGAGAGGGTTGGACTGTATAAGTGTTTTAAAGGCGGTGTTGCTCAGGCAGGTCGGTTAGAACCTGATAAAGTACATGAAGCAGTCTTCCTTTAACCATTTATTGTGCTTCAGATTTCTTACAGGATCCCTCAGACGTCTTGTCTGTGAGTGGGTGTGTGTGTGTGTGGTCTGCAAAGAATCAAAGAAATAAAGAAATCACTACATTGCATTACAGAATGAATACTAGACATACTGAACTAATATACATCATTATACACATCTCTGCATCATTAACTACCGGCAAAGACGACTCTTTCAACCCAAACTGCACCCACATTATGCCAACTGAATGCAATTATTTTAGCTTAGCAGAATACCATAGGAAACACAAGGATGCTAAATCTCCGCTTAGCAGTTAGCTAAACCAAACGTCCGCCTAACACGACTCATTTCCAACATGACGAATTACGACAGTAACTCAATATACACTTACTTTTTATCGGGTACGCACAACGGATAACACACACAGCAGAGGCACTGACGATGTCTGCTAACTGAGCACTCCAACTAAATTCTACTGCAAGGGCAGCAAACTTAAAACGCACCACTAACGGCGGAAACTGGCACAGTATATCTACGTAATCGCCGTTGCTAGGCAACAGCGTAATCAACAACATGAGTCCGATCGGCGGAGTCTTTCATACCTATATTTTGCTGTGTTCTGACTCAGTAATGAATCCTCCTGTTTTTACTTCCTGGGGCTTTCTCTCCTTTTTCTTCCTCCCAGACGAAGAGATCCCTGTTCCCGTCTGATGACGTCGTCACAGGTTTGTTGTAGAAGTGTAAAACACTGATTTTAGAAAACTACAGGAGTATACACGGAGTATTTGACAGCCGAGTGAGTACTGCATCCCCATAAGCTATTACAAGAGCATCTGTTACCTCACATGAAATATTAAAACATTAAAATGTGATTTTCTGATTAGAGCCAGACAGGCAGCCAAAGCAGCCGATTTTTCCCTGGGCAGAAATACATGAGTGAAAACAGATTTTTAAAGCAGTTTCTGAACATCGTCCCAAGTTGGAATCTATGAAATCTTGAGCTTCAAATTTACATATTTGAGAGAAGAAGAAGAAATTATTGATCATGCCAAAGGTGAAACTATCCTCTGTCTTTTTTTTAGTGTCCGAGGGAGAAGAAGAAGAAGACGATGAAAATGAGGATGATGAAGTTGACCTGGAAAACCAAGAGGACCAGGCTTCTTCTAGTGGTGAAGGAAATTGCACAGGTGCTGGTTTACACAAAGTACATTCATGTCAACGGCAAAAGAAGTTACTTTAGATGAGGTTTTCTATCCCAGTATCGTACCGCCGTGGTGATGATGATCAAACTCTCAACATGTGTCCATGGCAGATGAAGACGGAGAGACTGAGGAGCACAGTGAGCGGCGGCCAGAGGGCAGCAAGACGGTGTTCAAAGTCACATGTGGAGGTGTAGCTGGGACCTTACACCAAAAGCGATTTGGATCAGGTAATGTTGAGCATGAATGTCGAGCTTGCGCCAAGGTCTTTAATCCACTGAGCGAAAGTTGGAGGAAATGTCTCCCTACATTTAATCAGCATAAGATATCGAGCTAAAAGAGACGCAGAGGCCTTCAGATCTTCTGCCCGACAACGAAGATGTGCATCTTGTGGAGTCACTCCACATACTGCAGTAATGGCTTGAAGGTTGTAAAGGTGCTTTGGGTACTTCCAACACATCTGAGAAGGAAAACGAGTGAGAGGGAAACGTCCGTACACATTTTAATGGCAGTACAGTCAAGCTGCACGTATCTGTATATCTCGTGTAGTGTCTTGTGTTTTGCTTTGCTGTGATGGTCCTGTGAATAAACCAACCGAACCTATCTGACCTTTCACCCCACCACCACTAGGGACTTGTGGGAAGAGTATTCGTACGGAGACGAGGTGGTTGAGCCCCGAGGAGTTTGTGAAGGAGGCGTCAAGTCTGCCGGACGCCAACTGGAAGAAAGACATCGAGGTTGACGGAAGACCGCTCAGTGTCCTCATAGAGGTAACCATGGTCGCGTTGATGTCACAGCTTCCTTGTTGACATGACATGACAATGATTGATCACGGATAGCACTAACAACGTGACAAACGTATTGCATTTCCTGCGGCTGCTTCACAATAAAAGCCACCACATGTTTCGCCAATACTTTTAACGTGAAGCAGCAGCAGTAGGAAATGTTCAGTGTGACTTCATCCAGCTCTGATACGGTGTAAAGAGAGAGTGAGCTAACAATAAGCAGTGAGGCCGTTATCAAACATATAGAATCCGGCTGGATTAGATGCATCCAGCAAAGGAAGTGGCGGACTCCCCCAATACAAATAAAAAAACTACTATATACACAGAAATAATTACAGACTGTAAAAACAATGAAATGGCTAAAAATGCAAATTAGTGGTTGTTTTCATGAAAATGTCAAGGATTATCACTTTAATGTGACTTTTATCAATGCAGAACACGTTAAAGTCACAGGACTAAATACGCTATGATTGGATTTTGTTCTAAGGGAGTTTCCTTTGCCACAAAACCACAAAATTTCACACTTCCACCAAATGCACTATAAGGTGCATTTCAGCTTTCTACTCCATCTTAGAGTCCAGTCAGTCAGTTTGGCACAAATGTGTAGCCACAGGTCAGGTCAGGTTTTCATGACATTGCGTTTCAGCTGTAAATATGAGCGAGCCACCGGGATTGTTAAACGGATCGTTGTTATTTGACGTGGGGTAATGAGGTAGTCATGTATAGTCAGTGTGTTACCTGCAGTAGATTCAAGGTGCTGCCAGTTAGAAGAAGCAGCCGGGAACGCCATCACAGAGGCGGAGCAATGTGTTGCTGTGGGTGGGGCCAGCAGAAAAATAGGTTTTAGACACTTTTAAAAACACCCACCAAAACAATCCAATATCCGTTTAAATGTACTCTACATGTAGAATATTTTCACCTCTTTAGCTTCCCTTCAAAACAAAGTTGAGCTCCCCCTTATTCACTCAGCTAACCTGCAGCTCCGGCTTAATACAGTGCGAGCTGTATGTGCAGTTGTGCGTAGGAATACGGCAGTTCAGCGGTTGAGAAAATGTAGTTCCAAAGGAAAGTGCTGTTTTGACGGGAAGATGAACTGCTGAAAATATTCTACATGAAGCTTCATTTAAACGGATATTGGATCGTTTTGGTTGGTCTTTTTTAAAAGTGTCCAAAACATTTTTTTTTCTACTGGCCCCGCCCACAGCGGCACATCACTCTGCTAGTGTACCGGTGCTCCTGCTGCTTCTAACCGAATCTACTGCAGGTAACACACTGAACACGCATGACTACCTCACACAACCCCACATCAATTAACCCCAACTATCTCTTTAATCCTAAAGATCTGAACTATGAAGCAAAGAGGAAGACAATATGTTGATTTGTCCATTTCAGGCAAAAATCTTGAAGATCGACCCACCGCGGTGTTCTTGCAGACTGTGCAGTCCAGATCATATAGACCTGGTAAGTTTATTGATCAGTCAGTTTCAGACAGTTTTGCTGTATGTAAACAGAATTACTGTCATGGACTGTGTGTCTTGGCAGGAGAATCAGAAAAACGATGATGAGTGTTACGTCTGTAAAAGTGAAGAAGCAGAGCTGGTGGTGTGTGATCACTGCCCTCGCGCCTTTCATCAGAGATGTCACCTGCCTCAGGTAGACGACGCCACTTTGAGGTGAGTTTTGATCGAACTAGGAGCCAAAAAAGACATAAACAACAATTTGTTTGATTTCTTTGTTTCTTCTTCTTCTCTTCCGCAAAAGCGGGGCCAGCCCTATAAACACAAATGTCCGTGACTGACTGACTGAGTGATAGAGTTGAGTGATGAAGTCACACCATTGTTGGGGCTAGCCGAGTGTTGCAGTTTCCCCGTTGGCTGTTGCTCCTTCAGCCGGCGGTGTTGCCAATTTATCTGCTGCATTTATAGACTGTAAATTTTGAGTTTCAGGTCATTCAAGTTCAAATAACAAATAACAAGGCCTATCGTGGCTGGTGTGATCCCATCGCCAGACGGTCTCTAGCTTTACTTACTTTCTTTAGAAAGAGTTTATTATTATACAGTCCCTGACAAAAGTCTTCTCACTTATCCATTTTGTAGAAACAACAGCTAATAACCTGACTTTTAATTAATTCATTGGTTTTAAAATGGCTCATATGAAAGCTAAAACCCTCCCAAATTATGTTTAATATACTAAAATAAATTAGCTTCACTGAAGAAAGATTGATCATTTAATGAACACAGAAGGGTCAGATTTTGGCAAGACAAAAGTTTTGTCGCCTACAGAGAATAATGTGAAAATTGAACAAATAATTTACTTCAAATACAAAAATATGTTGCATAACATCAGTGAATTAAGTAGTGGTGCTGTGAGATCCATATTTATTATCTTGTATGGCTTCCATGAGCTTGAAGGACTGCATCCATGCGGTTCGACAATGATTCATACAATTTATTGATGAAGTCATCAGGAATAGCAAAGAAAGCAGTCTTACATGCCTCCCAGAGTTCATCAAGATTCTTTGGTTTCGTCTTCCATGCTTCCTCTTTCATTCTACCCCAGACATGCTCAATGATGTTCATGTCTGGTGACCGGGCTGGCCAGTCCTGGAGCACCTTGATCTTCTTCACCTTGAGGAACTTTGATGTAGAGATGGAAGTAAGCGATGGAGCACCATCCTGCTGCAAAATTTGACCCCTTTTATGGTTGGGAATGTAAGAGGTAGCTAATACTTCTTGATATTTTAGGCTATTGATATTGCCTTCCACCCTGCAAATCTCTCGCACACCCCCATACTGGATGTAACCCCTGACCATGATTTTTCCGCCACCAAACTTAACTGTTTTCTGGGTGAATCTCGGATCCATGCAGGCTCCAGTAGGTCTCCTGCAATATTTGCGGCGGCTGTGATGTAATTCAACCGAAGATTCATCTGAGAAATCCACCTTTTGCCACTTTTCCAGCGTCCATCCTTTTAGCAGGCTGTGGGCCTTGGCAAATGCCACATGTTTTTTTAATTGCCTTTTGTTTAGTGCTGGTTTCTGGGCACTGATTCGACCATGGAGGCCATTTCGAGACAGAATTCTACAAACTGTCCTGGTTGACACGGGTACTTGAGGTGACCAGACCTGGTGGAGCTCTGCTGCAGTGGAAAAGGGGCTGGCCTTGGATTTTCGACCCAACAAACGGTCCTCCCGAGCAGTTGTCTTGCCGGGTCTGCCGGACCTGGGCTTGTCAAAAACATCTCCAGTCTCTTCAAATCTTTTTCTTATTCTTTGTGCTTGATGCTGAGACACATTGAAGGTGTCAGCCACCTCAGCAGTGGATCTGGTCTTCAGCCTGTTGATAATCAACGCTTTGGTCGCAGGGTGAATCTTAGGCATGTTGTCAGAGGTCAAGTTTCAGTTGATGTGAAGGTCTGGTGTGCTGGGGTTCTTTTTATACACACCCACTAATTGATTGATCAATTATTGATCACAGGTGACGCTTTAATCTAGGATTGTGTGCATCATATGACAAGGCGACAAGACTTTTGTCTTTGCAAAAACTGACTGGAATTGATTAGAAATATATTTTAGGTGCAATTAAGGTCAACTTGTACCCAAGCAACAAGACTTTTGTCAGGGACTGTAAGTTGGTTAAACAAGATAAATATAGAGAGTGGGCTATAGACTGATATATATGTATTGGTGTGTGTGTGTGTGTGTGTGTGTGTGTGTGTGTGTGTGTGTGTGTGTGAGAGCAGGGACAGCAGTCTATGGATGTGTACGTTCTGTGTTTTCCAAACCAACCACAAGTGCCGTTACAGTGATAAGATGGAGATGAAATCAGCCATGCTCCGCAACATATCACAACACATGCTGGTGAGCTCACGTCCGTCTTCAGGTCTGTCTCTGTGTCACACTGCCGTCACTCATCCCTTCTTCTCTCACATCAACAGGAATGTCAGTATCTTCTCCTGTTTCTGTACAGTGCTGATGAGGAACAAAATTTTGCTTTAGACCCAAACCTCTATGTAAGTCTCTTCCTCTGCTGTTCCAATATATTCTACCAATTATTTCATTTATATCAAACAAAGTGCACTTGATAATCTGGCTACTGAAGGAATCACGCTGTCAACAGGTCTTCGCTCACTGTACGATAGTCTTAAACTGTTGCAGATTGTTGAGCATTTCATTCATTTCTGCTTGGCACCCACAGTTGGAAAATTATTCCACTGTTATCCAGACTCCGATGTGGTTGGGCAAAGTAGTGGACAAACTCCAGACGAAAGAATACCAGATGGTTGCAGAGTTTGTGTCCGATATCCAGCTCATTTTCAGCAACTGTGCCTCATACAACCACGTAAGAAAACTGTCATGGAAAACCTTTAATTTCTAAACATCTAAATATCAAAAGTAAAAATTAATTTTATTATTGTGACAAGGACTGCTTTTCTTCTTTTACAGGCTAACAGTGAATTCCTTGCTCTAGGCGACCGACTGAAGGAGTTATTTAATGGAGAATTTAAAAAGGCGTTCAACATCTGTGAACAGTAGCTAATGGGAGAAGGTTCGAAGTATGTAAAATTACAATAATGGTAGATTTTAGTGACCTGTCCCTTGTATTTAGTTCAAATAACCAGGGGATTTTTTTACTTGTATTGAATCTTATCCGTCTGAACTTGAAAGCTTTTTGCAATGCAAGATTGAATTTGTAAATGAAAGTGCTTATAGGTCACACATAAAGGTCACACTCTATGAAAGTGCAACATTTGGTTTCTTTACAGTATACACCCAGTATTCAGTAACGTCACTACTGGTGAACAGTGGACATGTCATTTTCACTTTATCCTCATACGGAAACACAATTCAATATAATACTATATGAATATAAAACTATGGGTTAACGTGTTTCCTTTAGTGACGTTTTTAAAAGAAAGAACCAAAGGTTTAATATTTCAGTGGTTTGCCTTCAGCACAATAATGTGTGAGTTGCTCCCAACGTTGTTTTTATTGCCATGTTTTTCTGATATGAATGTACGTAATAAAAATTCAGAATGCATTTCCGGAGTCACGTGGGTGCAGCATCCAAGATGGCCGCAAGTTAGGGGAGCTCTCGTCCCGCACATGCTATTTTTGTGCTATGTGCTATATTTGTTTTGTAATAGTACAAGCGGTGTATTTGTGGTCGAGTCGAGGCTTAGAAGACATGGCGACATCAAAATACTTCAAAACATCTTCTCGCTCGTCTACTCGGAAAAGCCCGGCGCATGAGGATGACCGCGCTGCTGACGCTCTCCAGACGTCCGTAAATGTGCCCGACAGTCTTGAGAAGTTTCTGGCAGAAATTTCGAAGATAAATACTACTCTGCAGAGCGTCACAACTGACGTATCGTCTATTAAACGAACAACGGCGGAGCTGAGTACTACGGTGGCGGCCATGCAGGGCAGGCTGGGAGAGGCCGAGACGCGCATCGCGCAGTTGGAGGAGACTTAGGAACGACTGGTGAAGGATGAGGGGAGCAGAGATAAAGAGAAGGAGATCCTGTGGAACCGAGTGCAAGCCCTCGAAAACCAAAGCAGGCGAAATAATGTGAGGCTGGTAGGACTGAAGGAGACCTTCGGCACCAATGGGACGCTGCTTGACTGTGTTCGAAAGATGCTGGCGGAAAGGCTCGGCGTGGACGTTGGCGGAGAGTGTGAGATCGAGAGGGTGCACAGGCTACCGACACCGATGCCGGACGTGGATCAGCCTCCGAGACCGGTGCTGATCCGCTTCCTGAGGCAGTCGGCGAGAGACAAGGTGATCGGTGCTGCCAAGGAAAAACGAGGTCTTGTCTGGGAAGAATGTCGCCTGTCTGTGTTCCCGGACATGTCCAGAGAGCTGGCGCAGAAGAGGAAGGCGTTCACACCGGTGAAGCGCAAATTACACGAACTTGACATCAGATACACGCTGGCTTTCCCCGCGACGCTACACTTCAAATGGAAAGGCAGAAACGTGAGCTGCAACAATGTCGAAGCCGCGGAGAAAATACTTAATGAACAGAGAGGTGGAGGACCAGCGGACTGAGATGAACGGAGTGAGGTGAGCTGATGTTCACACTCTGAGAGAGACTGTGCGTGATGGACTGTTGGGCCTCTGTGCGGGACGACGAGAGGCTTATCCTGACGCGAAACGGTTGCCATGGGAGCGGCGTTAATCCCACGGACCTTACGCTTGTTTTTCTTTTCGTTTTGTTTTCTTTTGTTTTTCGACAGTGAGGAGTGTTCGGCACTCGCACTCCTGTTGCATTATTGCGTCCGGACACTTTTTGCACCAACTTTATGGGTGGGTTCGGGTTGTTTTGTTTTACTGTGTGTTCATTTTTCATGTTCAAAATCAGGCAGGTACATGGCAGCAACTGGTCATCACAGGGGACCAAAATTGATAGCATTTCTTGTTGTGAATGGTTGCGGACAGGCACTTAGAATACATGTAGTTACTCCATATTCTTTCTCTCTCCTTCTTACTTCTTATTGTTGTTGTTTGCTTGTTTGTTTGAATTTTCTGATCTAGATTAACATGTCTAGTAGATCAGTAAGGTTTCTTTCCTGGAATATAAATGGATGTGGTAGTCCTGTTAAGAGGAGGAAGATTTTGACATTTTTGAAAAATAATCAGGCAGATGTAATTTTTGTATAGGAAACTCACATGCAGGGTCTGGAGGCAGAGAAGTTTAAAGCAGGTTGGGTGGGACATGTGTTCCATAGCCCGATTTCAAGTAAACGTAATGGTGTTCTAATTTTGGTTCACAAGAACATAAGTTTTATTTTGCTAAAGCAATCCAAAGATGCAGAGGGGAGGATTATCTGTGTTGAAGCAGTCGTGGAGGGAGTGCCTCTTGTATTGTGTAACATTTATTCGCCTACTAAGGGGGACCCTGGATCTTTCCACGAGTTAAACAAATTGCTGGGAGACACTGAGGGTGAGATTATCCTAGCTGAGGATTTAATGACGTTATGGATCCAGTGTTGGATAGGAGTTCGTTCAAACCCCCTCTCCTAACGAAGGAGAGAGAAGCCTTGCATATGCTGAATAGGGATGTAGGCCTAGTGGTTATATGGAGACTGGCGAACCCAAATGCGAAGGATTTTACCTTTTTCTCCCATTGCCATAAAACGTTCTCCAGGATAGACTTTTTTCTAATTAGTGCTTCACTGACAAACAAGGTAGCGAACTGTGATATAAAGGCGATCTCCCTGACCGATCATGCACCTGTCGAGCTAGTTCTTAAAGCCACTGTGAGGGCTGAGAGGAGAGGTAGATGGAGACTTAATGTTGGGTTATTGTCAGATTCAACTCTTAGGAAGGTGATAGCGGAGGATTTGGCGACCTTTTTTAAAATCAACATCGGCAGTACTAAGGACATAACTACTGTTTGGGAAGCCTCTAAGGCGTATATAAGGGGGAAATTCATAGCACATGCCTCTAAGAAGAGGGAGAATCTTGCTAAGATCACAGAGTTGGAGAGGGAAATAAAGGATAAGGAGCTAGACCTGTCAAAACATTTTTCTGAGGGGGAATTTCAGGAACTCTGCAAGCTTAAATACTCTTTACATGAGATGTATAATAAAAAAGCAGAGTACGCACTTTATAGATTAAAAACAAGCTTTTATGAAGGGGGAGAAAAGATGGGGAGATTGTTGGCGAGACAGTTGAAGGAGAAAACAATTGGGAATACTATACCAGTTATAAAACAGGGGGATGTGCAAATCTTCGCCGCTAATGATATTAATAGGATATTCCGACAATATTATGAACGGTTGTATACGTCTTCCATGGCCCCCGACGCCTCACTGGAGGATATAGAGCAGTTTTTCCTGAATATAGAAGTACCAAAACTCCAACCTCAGGAGGCAGCTGGATTGGACTCGCCCATAACAGCAGCTGAAATACGGACAGCGATTTCCTCAATGAAAAACGGGAAGTCACCAGGGTATGACGGACTCCCGGTGGAATATTATAAGGCTTTTGGAGATATAGTTGTACCGGTGTTGGAGAGGTTATATCAGGAGATGTTTGATAAGCGTCGTGTTGCTCCAACCTTTAATGAAGCTGTAATCTCATTGATTCCCAAACCAGGCAAAGATGCGGCGGATCCCTCCAACTATAGACCTATAAGTCTGCTCAATCTTGATTGCAAGGTTCTTGCAAAGGTTTTGGCAACACGTTTACAGGTGGTTCTGCCCAGTATCATTCACCCAAATCAAGTTGGTTTCAAGAAAAATAGAACTTCGACTGACAATATTAGACTCTTGTTACATTTGATGTGGCTTAGTCAATCCCAAGGTGTTCCTATCACTGCCATTTCTTTGGATGCAGAAAAGGCCTTTGATAGGGTGGAGTGGCCGTTTCTGCTCTCCGTCCTATCACATTTTGGTTTCAACTCTAATTTCCTTAAATGGATAAAAATAGTGTACAGTGAACCTAAGGCAGCGGTGATGACAAATGGGATCATCTCCCCTTTCTTTAATCTGACCCGGGGAACTCGACAGGGATGTTCATTGAGCCCGTTATTGTTTATCATTTTTTTTTAGAGGTTCTGGCGGTGTCAGTTATAGCTCACCCTGGAATTAAAGGAGTAAGGGGAGGTGAAACGGAGCATAAATTGTTGTTATATGCTGATGATATCCTAGCGGTGGTTTCTGACCCTTTGTCGTCTTTGCCACATCTTATGGACACAATACGGTCATTTTCACAATTTTCCGGTTATTCCATTAACTGGGGCAAATCGGAGGCGATGCCTCTCTCCAGGCCGTGTACTCCGTTCATGGTGGAGAAATTTAATTTTAAGTGGGTGCGCAAGGGGAAGAAGTATCTCGGCATCAAACTTTCTGACGATATAAGTGAAATGGTGGCATTAAAGGGGACATATTATGCTCCTTTTCAACAAGTTTGAATAAGTCTCAGAGGTCCCCAAAGCATGTCTTTGAAGCTTCTTGCTAAAAAATCGACTCCGATCCTAAACCCCTCTTTTTCTGCCTTGTTCAGAACAGGCTGTTTCTGTGTCTGTAGCTTTAAATGCAAATGAGCTGTGCCTGACCACGCCCCTCTTCGGAAGGGGGTGCCGTTTGGGCTTCTGGCACCATGCTCTAATGTTTACGGTGACCGTGACAGGCGACCTGGCGTCGGTAGCGATTTGGTTCAACCACACGACTTTTATCCAGAATCTGAGCCAGAGGGAGAGGCTGCTGAAGAAGTTCAAACTCTACAACTGCAGCAGGACATTTCTGAATGGTTGGTAACCAATTTTGTGTGTTTTGACATTACATTTTAAGTTTGTTGATGAGTGCTGGCACACAGTTACTAACATGTAGCTAGGTAGCTAATGCTAACTGTTACTGTCTCGTCATTACTGGGAGCTCTTTTGGTAAATAAGCACTATTGTGAATTGAGTAATGTAGTTATCTGTCATGCCTCCTTAGATATACTTTTACAGTCTGAAAATGTTTGTTGTATGTGGACTGCTACAGGTGTTCAATGTCAGTACTAGTCAGATATTTTAATAGATGCTGACAAAGTAAATCATTTTTCTCCATGTTTTGAGCAGAGATGCTCATCATGACATCTTCCTTTATGTAGTAAATTTATTTTGTGTATTACAATGAAAGCTGTAAATCAGCATAAACATGTCTGACAGCAACAGTAATCTTTAGTCAAAGACTAAACTGCAGTTTTCCACACTACACTGTTGTCAAGCTCCACATTATATGCAATAAGTGACATGTTATAAATTACCTATGTTATATGCGCTTGATATGTAGCCAAGCTTACTTCTTACCCACCTTAGGTCCACTGTCTGACAGTGTTTGAATTTCACAAGCTTTATATTTTGGTGAATGTTACCATTTTTCTCTATATGTTGGACAGGTGCTCCTGTGGAAACTGTGCAACCATGCCCACAGAAGCTGAGAACATCTGCTGCTAGGAGATACCACAGGTAGCATTCTCACTGGACAAACTAATCACTAATTTGTTTTGATTACAATACATTTATAATAAACCATAGCATTTACCATTTGCAATTCACTGTAGGTTACCACACGGCTATGGGAGATCGAGGAAGATTTACCATGTATGGTAGACCGTCCTGGGTTGGAGCCGCTCTGCCTCAATGTGTTCTGCCTGCAACATGTACCGCACTGACTACGGTCCTTTACGGTTGAGAGGAATACACCAGTACGTTTTGCTTCTTTGTAAAAACATATAGTTTCAATCTAAATAAAAGATGTTAGGCAGTCTTGTTTTACTTCAGTGCACATAATTTTACAATGGTAATAACACGCCACAAATGGAGTAACACACCCTCAAATAAATTAGTTTAGCTGCTCTTTGATTTGTAAAGTTCTTCTATCAGCAGATAGTGTGCATATAATATGAATTCAGAGGAGTCATTTCTTTAGTAACAATCAAGCATTTATTTACATCAAATGAGAGACTTATAATCAGTGATAATAAAAAAACTGTAGGATTCACTGGATCCATAAAAAAAAATTGTGAGACACATCATAGATATATGTTTGCAAGACTAAATGCCCTGTCCAGTTGTTTTAGTCAGTACAGGTATCTAGCCTATAGGAGCTTTGTGAGCTGGTGCTGGGGTTTTCTTTGTCGCAGAATCTGGGTCGTCATTCCAGCCTGCCTGGTCCTACGCATCCATGCCGAGTTTCCTCACGCCACATGCCAGTAGGTGGGATTTAGACTGGACCATGATAGAACCGGGACACATAGCTGGATTTGACCTACTCCTTCTCAGGCCGCTCTAACTGTGCAGTGAGGTCCTCTGGGATGGGGATGGCCAAAGCAGCTTCTGTGTATGCTCCCAGGTCAACAAAGACTTTTTCAAATATGAGGTCCACCACATTCCCTGTTTGATAAAACACAAAAGATTTTGTTTACATTTTTCACTTTTTTTGTTGTTTTTTACAAAACAATGACTGAAAGTCTGTTTCTAACTACCTCCTGACATTTTCTTTACTTTATTTTGTTGTTGATGGAACTGTCATAACATTATACGTGCAATACTTAATACAATGTGTACAAAACATTTTTTGGTTGAAAAATAAAATAATATAACACACCTTTGGAAATTGGACCTTGAACAGTGGTTCACCTTCTTTTGTTTGGGCTTGTGGTCGGTCAGCATTTTCATTGTAGTACGTGGCAGCCAGGTAGAGTCTGGAGGTACAGTAAAGAGAAAATCAAAGATGTTAATGTTGACAGAAACCTTAGCCTACACACTCTCACAAGTTCTAAGTAACCACAGCTTCATTTACCTGCACATTATTCCAAGACTGATAAATGACTGTTAGGTTTATCAAAAGTAGATGCACTTCAGATGGCTACAGACCTGTACTTCTGATGTGAGGCTGAAGAGTCCTCAAGGATAACTGTGTGCCTACAGTGGGTCAGTCTGGCATGCAACATCCCTTGTTGCAGGAAGCTGTATAGATGCACTTGATGTGCTGGCCTGAACAGAGGAAACAGAGGTTACACCAACAACTCCTCAAATGTGTAGTTATGGCAACAGCTGCAAGCAGTGCAAAAATGATAACAACAAATGCACTCAATTATGTGTAAATTGGGTTGTCAATAGCTTGTAAATGCTGCAAATAGCTCACTATATGTGCAAAATGCAAAACATGGGTATTACGGACTATACCCTTGGACATATCCCCTTAACTCTGCGCTTATCTAGATATTCCCTACAGGCACTGTATCTGTAAACATGATATAAACGTTAAAACGGCCATCATAAGGCATGACTCTCAATAATAACTTTCACAGCACTAATAAACAAGCCCGGACACCTATGCTAATCACTACAGAGCCTATTTTTAGGCCGAATTTTGCCGGCTTGACTTTACAGACAGCTAAAACGCCTTTACTGTATAATACATTTAACAGGGTGGCTTTAATCAATGTCACACGGCGATACCAAGCAGAAGAATTGCATGCAATCTGTACCCGGCTGCGTGTCGACGATGCTAAACGTTAGCTACATTAGCTGCCATGCTAACAACACACGCAACAGGCTCTCGTGAACAAACAGTAAAGCAACATAAAATTGTAAAACTTACAGCTCCCGAGTTCAAAGTTGGGTCACGGACAGTCGGTACTGATCCAAGCTTTATCTTGAGACTTGTAGCAAATCCTGCGTTGTCCTGGCCCTCGTTGAGAAAGCAGTCCGAGGTGAAATGGTTAGCACACACGTACAACACTTTCGGAGTTGGAGCGGGAACATTTCCATCAAAAATAAAACCAATCCACTGGGTCTTCAGATCCTCGGGCGTAGGGATTAAAAAAAGACTTCTGTGTTGGTTTGTGCAGCCAACAACAAAGCAACTACTGTGTTTCGCTGTACCTTCGACATTGTTCTACCGAAAGCCAGTGTTCGCGAGGGAAGTAACGATACCGTCTGTAACACGGACTCAGGGGGCGGAACACACACCTAGCTCGGGGAGTGTCACCCACCCGGGGGGAGGGGCATCGCCCTTCTTGATGACATCAGGGGAAAATCTCCAATTCGCCCGTTTGAGCACACATCTCCTGAAAGGTGGAGAAAGCAAAAGACAGAGAGGATGGACTTTTCTCATGTTTGGGGGGTTCGTAGACACGCCAGGGACACATACTACTGATAGAAAACCATGGAAAAGTGCATTTTGCATAATATGTCCCCTTTAAACTTTAACCCCTTGCTTCAAAAGATAAAAACGAATCTTGATAAGTGGGGGAAATTGAAACTCACGTTGTGGGGGAAAATTAATGTTGTAAAGATGATAGTTGCCCCGCAGTTCGGCTATGTTGCAATGATGTTGCCAATGCGGATACCGTCCTCCACTTTCAGACAACTGGATGATATGATAAGGCATTTTCTATGGGCGGGGAAAAGACCGCGTATAAAATTGAGAAAGCTGTGTACACATAAGGAGAAGGGAGGGCTGGGCCTCCCAGATCTTAGACTATATTATTTAGCTTTTAAGATGGCCAAAATTGCGAGGTACTGGCAAACGTTGGGCAACAATGCGGCTTGGACTGAGGTGGAGAAAGAGATATGCTCGCCTTTCCAGCCCATAGAGGTGCTCTCTCAAAAAAGGTCAAATATCACCAATCCAATACTACTGCACCCAAGGGATGTCTGGACCAGAGTGCATAAAATGTTTAAAGTTAAGCACACCCTACAGAGATACTCTTCACTGTGGTATAACCCTGATGTTTGTATTGGAAGGAAATCAGTTTATTGGGAACAATGGCATTCAAAAGGTTTGAACAAGATTGATGATCTTTTTGAAAATGGTGTATTCTTGTCATATGATGGGATGATGCAGAAATTTGGTTTGGTGGGGAAAGGTCTTTTCTGGAAATTTTTGCAATTGAGGAGTTGTATCGGCTCAAGGCCATACAATGATGCTGATAATGCGGTGCTAGAATACATGAAACTCCCGCCTGTTAAACGTAACGCTTCACAATTTTACAAAATAGCTAATTCTTCTCTCAGCAGTGATTCCAACCAGCTAAAGATGATTTGGCAGAGGGACCTTGGTGGGGAGATTGAGGATGAACGATGGGCTATAATTGTGGCTGACTGTGGAAAATATGTGAGAGAAGCGAGAGGAAAACTTACACAGTACAATGTTTTACATAGATACTATTATACACCATCTCGACTGTATATAATGAAACTTGTGGGCGATGATTTGTGTTGGAAATGCAAAAAAGAAACTGCAACTTTCCTTCATTGTATGTGGGAGTGTGCTTTGATCAGGTCTATCTGGACTCAGGTCCTGAACATTTTGGGTAATTGGTTTGGATCAGAAATTTTATTCTATCTGTCCATGTGTGGAGTACCATGTTGAGATTGTCTTGTGCCATGCCTGTAAAAGTTCAATAAAAACTTAAGTTTCAAAAAAAAAAGAATGCATTTCCATTTCACTACACAATAATTAAAGTATTCACTCATGCTCTCTCTGATGTGTAGCTTGTGGATATGTTTTAATAAATATTTGTGCAGAATTTTAATGCCATATCCCAGACTTGTTTTGATAAAATAATAATATTCAGATGTAAATAAATAAATAATGATTGACACTTGCTATCACTGCCATTGAGACACACTCATTTATTTAGGTATTTTATGGCTGAAATATTATTTTGTACACACCAGCTTGTGAAGCTCGTTGGAGCGTCCCATTTTCACCCATTACTACTATTATGTTTGTATACTTGTATATGTTGTTCTTTATTTCTGATTTGTGTGTGAAATAAAGGAAATGAATGAATGAATGAATGGATGAATGAATGACAGAGGAAGGAGACAGGGAGGCTCCGGAAGCTGCACAGTCGCGCCCCCTGCTGCCTCTGAGCAGAACTGCGACTCACCAACACAACAACATAGTTTCACTTTCCAAACGTCACGTGGAGGCGGAACTGAAAACACAGTTGAGGGCATATTCATGTGATAAGCTTTGATCTGTCACGAGCGCACTTCCGACTCTCTCTCAATCTGAAACCCTTTTTCTTGATGTTGTGATTTCTGACACACCTTGAACATCTGGTTTTGTTCGGTCTCTGCGGCCCTGACGGACCCTGACGGACCCTGATGGACCCGCTGGACTTCCTGAACCCCGAGGAGCTGCTGCTTTTCTTCCACTGCCATAAAACGGAGCTGTCGTGCATGCAGAACCCGCTCACCTTCCTCAGCCAGCTCAAGGATTACAACCTGATCCCGGACGACCGATACCAGGTGAGGCCGCCGGACTCAAACGCTACGCATTTTCTTACTGTCGTCCTCAGGCGCCCTCACCTCCTCGAGGCTCCTGTTGTGCATGACCACGCGCGCTCCCGTGCTGAGAGCGGGAAACGCAGAAGGCGGTAGCGCTTTTACCGTGTCCTGGAGATTTGCAGAGGTGTAGAGTTTCACAAAGTTCACGAGAAAACTGCCACATGAGGAAATGGTGGCATTATTTTATTAATATTATTAATATTATCCGTTTCTTGTCATTGTGAATCCAGGGCAGGATCAACCCACGTAGGTGCATTTTGTATGTACAAGTCGTAAAAGATAAGAAATAATTTATCAATTAGTAAGTTATTAGTAATAAGTAATTAGTGCCAAATGCACAATGTTAAAGTAATAAAGGCTAAAACTGGATTTTAACAAAGGAATATATATGTATATAATAAAAGTTATATGAAGTCCATTAGTCCATAACAATTTCTGACATATGCCCCCCCCCCTGTTCATGTGTGTAATCATATATTGTAGACACACTGTATGTTACATAAATATATATCCAACACAAAGCCAGTCAATTTATGTTGATGTGGTACACATACACACACACATATATATATATATATATATATATATACACACACACATACACATATATAAAGGTGTCTGCTGATAACTTTCCATGGGTTTATCACTATGTGTGACCGCTTCCATCTCACAAATCACTCATTTGATCCATTGTTAATGTTTAAATAGCTGGTAATCCAGCCGTGCCAATTTCATATTTTACTCTATATGTGTATGTATACATGTGTTGTATTTCCTTGAGCTCACAATCACAGAAAACCACAGGTGTGTTGTGTGAAGGAGCAGCTCACACCAAGATAAATATTAATTCATGATCTCACTGTGTTTTGACGGTGAGGCTGAACTTTGATCCTTTTTATACAGAACGATGTATTAAAAAAAAGTGCATTATTATATTAGTTTAGGTGATATCATCCAACCCTGATTGTGTGTGTGTGTGTGTGTGTGTGTGTGTGTGTGTGTGTGTGCGCAGAAGGTGCGTCGCATGAAGAGTAAAGACAACGTGCAGAAATCCCTCTATGAGATTCTGGACTGGTTGGAGAGGGAGCGCTCGGAGCACATCACTCTGTTCTGGACTTGTGTCTTCAAGGACACCATCATCAACCTCTACCCGACGCTGCGGCTGCTGCGCAACAGCCTCATGGACGGTCAGACTCACTTCCCTCTGGTCATCGGCGTGTGGATTGATTGTGATCGTGCTCGCCACATGCAGACGCTGTCTTTGCTTCAGATTCATGAAACCTACTCGTATTCTCTGCTTCTAAAATCTGTGCTGAAGCCTGATCTTCACTCCCACGTTAGCCATGAAGAAATATTGACATTCTATAGTTATTCTGTGGCGTAACAGAGTTTTAGGCACTAATAGTAAAGTGAGAATGCTTTACTGAATGAAAGAGTAGAAAAACAAACAACCATACTCACTGTATACTTTTAATTTAATTGCAGGATCCTTTCCTTTTAACACTCAACTGCCCGAGAAGTTGGAAAAGGAAGAGACAGACGACAGGAAAAGGAAGAAGCTTTCAGAGGAGGAGGAGGAGCAGGTGAAATCAACGAAAAAGAAGAGGAATCTTAGAAGCAGGAGCGCGTGCGATGATGAGGAGCTGCAGCCCGGTCCGTCGTCTCAGCTGACTCCAGGTCAGAAGAAAAAGTCCAAGAAAATATGCTTCTGTAAGTCTCCTCCCACTTCTGCTTGACTTCTGTTTGCATGACTGAGTGTTACCTGAAAGACTGACGGACGCATAACGCACTATAACATTGTGCTTCTCTGTTGCAGTCAGGGCAATTTGTCCTGCAGTAGATTCACTGGTGCGGCAAAAACAGGAAGTTTGAATCAGAAAACGTCTCAGTGAAATATATCACAGGTTCCCTGAATCTAAAATATCTCTTAATATTGTTTTAAAATTTCAGCGTCTCCCTTGAAGAAGGGGGAGAAGAGTGACTTATGGAACTGGCCCCTTTATAAGTCCCAGCTGCCCGTGACCTGTGGACTCCAGAAGGGGTCGCTGAGCAGAGACAGACTGGCTAAAGGTCAGAGACACAAAGTAAAACTCGTCCACTCAAAAGACTGTTATCATCTAAAAAGAAAAACACACAAAAACATGAAAACATCTCGAAGGTCATTGGTTGTTGATGGCGGCAGATGATTTATTCCTGATCCTCCGTCTGTGTCAGGGGAGAAGTGCATCTTGTCTGAGAAGCAGTGGTTTACTCCCACTGAGTTTGAGAAGCTCGCCGGGAAGAGCAGCTCAAAGAACTGGAAGTGGAGCATCCGATGTTCGGGCACCCCCCTGGGAAAACTTATAAAGGTTTGGTTGAAAAGTCATTTGAATGTTAGAATACACGTGGATCGCTGCACACACACAGTCTGTGGTGGAAAATCTTTTCTTTTTATATTTCACTTCAGGAAGGCCACCTGGAGTCAGGAAGCTACAAAAGAAAGCATAAAAAGGTATCAAGACAAGTTTATGTATTTATTTATTCATGTGTTTATTTGATAGGGACAATACGCATTAATAAACATCAGTACAAAATGCGAGATGTAAACAAGCCGGGTTGAAGCAAAAATGCTAATTTACATCGTTATTGTCTCCAGGCAGGTGACATGAAACAAAAACATTACAAGTCACAATACACTACTACAAATATAAAACACAAATAATGACAAATATATTTTGCTGTGTTCTGACTCAGTAATGAATCCTCCTGTTTTTACTTGTCCCGGGGCTTTCTCTCCTTTTTCTTCCTCCCATACGAAGAGATCCCTGTTCCCGTCCGATGACGTCCTCACAGGTTTGTTGTAGAAGTGTAAAACACTGATTTTAGAAAACTACAGGAGTATACACGGAGTATTTGACAGCCGAGTGAGCACTGCATCCCCATAAGCTATTACAAGAGCATCTGTTACCTCACATGAAATATTAAAACATTAAAATGTGATTTTCTGATTAGAGCCAGACAGGCAGCCAAAGCAGCCGAATTTTCCCTGGGCAGAAATACATGAGTGAAAACAGATTTTTAAAGCAGTTTCTGAACATCGTCCCAAGTTGGAATCTATGAAATCTTGAGCTTCAAATTTACATATTTGAGAGAAGAAGAAGAAATTATTGATATGTTCATGTCAAAGGTGAAATTCACCTCTGTCTCTTTTTTAGTGTCCGAGGGAGAAGAAGAAGAAGACGATGAAAATGAGGATGATGAAGTTGACCTGGAAAACCAGGAGGACCAGGCTTCTTCTAGCGGTGAAGGAAATTGCACAGGTGCTGGTTTACACAAAGTACATTCATGTCAACGACAAAAGAAGTTACTTTAGATGAGGTTTTCTATCCCAGTATCGTACCGCCGTGGTGATGATGATCAAACTCTCAACATGTGTCCATGGCAGATGAAGACGGAGAGACTGAGGAGCAGAGTGAGCGGCGGCCAGAGGGCAGCAAGACGGTGTTCAAAGTCACATGTGGAGGTGTAGCTGGGACCTTACACCAAAAGCGATTTGGATCAGGTAATGTTGAGCATGAATGTCGAGCTTGCGCCAAGGTCTTTAATCCACTGAGCGAAAGTTGGAGGAAATGTCTCCCTACATTTAATCAGCATAAGATATCGAGCTAAAAGAGACGCAGAGGCCGTCAGATCTTCTGCCCGACGACGAAGATGTGCATCTTGTGGAGTCACTCCACATACTGCAGTAATGGCTTGAAGGTTGTAAAGGTGCTTTGGGTACTTCCAACACATCTGAGAAGGAAAACGAGTGAGAGGGAAACGTCCGTACACATTTTAATGGCAGTACAGTCAAGCTGCACGTATCTGTATATCTCGTGTAGTGTCTTGTGTTTTGTTTTGCTGTGATGGTCCTGTGAATAAACCAACCGAACCTATCTGACCTTTCACCCCACCACCACCAGGGACTTGTGGGAAGAGTATTCGTACGGAGACGAGGTGGTTGAGCCCCGTGGAGTTTGTGAAGGAGGCGTCAAGTCTGCCGGACGCCAGCTGGAAGAAAGACATCGAGGTTGACGGAAGACCGCTCAGTGTCCTCATAGAGGTAACCATGGTCGCGGTGATGTCACAGCTTCCTTGTTGACATGATGACATGACGATGATTGATCACGGATAGCACTAACAACGTGTAGTATTGCATTTCCTGTGGCTGCTTCACAATAAAAGCCACCACATGTTTTGCCAACACTTTTAACGTGAAGCAGCAGCAGTAGGAAATGTTCAGTGTGACTTCATCCAGCTCTGATACGGTGTAAAGAGAGAGTGAGCTAACAATAAGCAGTGAGGCCGTTAGCAAACATATAGAATCCGGCTGGATTAGATGCATCCAGCAAAGGAAGTGGCGGACTCCCCCAATACAACTAAAAAACTACTATATACACAGAAATAATTACAGACTGTAAATACAATGAAATGGCTAAAAATGCAAATTATTGGTTGATTTCATGAAAATGTCAAGGATTATCACTTTAATGTGACTTTTATCAATGCAGAACACGTTAAAGTCACAGGACTAAATACGCTATGATTGGATTTTGTTCTAAGGGAGTTTCCTTTGCCACAAAACCACAAATTTCACACTTCCACCAAATGCACTATAAGGTGCATTTCAGCTTTCTACTCCATCTTATAGTCCAGTCAGTCAGTTTGGCACAAATGTGTAGCCACAGGTCAGGTCAGGTTTTCATGACATTGCGTTTCAGCTGTAAATATGAGCGAGCCACCGGGATTGTTAAACGGATCGTTGTTATTTGACGTGGGGTAATGAGGTAGTCATGTATAGTCAGCGTGTTACCTGCAGTAGATTCAAGGTGCTGCCAGTTAGAAGAAGCAGCCGGGAACGCCATCACAGAGGCGGAGCAATGTGTTGCTGAGGGCGGGGCCAGCAGAAAAATAGGTTTTAGACACTTAATATAAAAATACCCACCAAAACAATCCAATATCCGTTTAAATGTACTCTACATGTAGAATATTTTCACCTCTTTAGCTTCCCTTCAAAACAAAGTTGAGCTCCCCCTTATTCACTCAGCTAACCTGCAGCTCCGGCTTAATACAGTGCGAGCTGTATGTGCAGTTGTGCGTAGGAATACGGCAGTTCAGCGGTTGAGAAAATGTAGTTCCAAAGGAAAGTGCTGTTTTGACGGGAAGATGAACTGCTGAAAATATTCTACATGAAGCTTCATTTAATCGGATATTGGATCGTTTCGGTGGATGTTTTTAAAAGTGTCCAAAACATTTTTTTTTCTACTGGCCCCGCCCACAGCGGCACATCACTCTGCTAGTGTACCGGTGCTCCTGCTGCTTCTAATCAAATCTACTGCAGGTAACACACTGACCAGGCATGACTACCTCACACAACCCCACATCAATTAACCCCAACGATCTCTTTAATCCTAAAGATCTGAACTATGAAGCAAAGAGGAAGACAATATGTTGATTTGTCCATTTCAGGCAAAAATCTTGAAGATCGACCCGCCGCGGTGTTCTTGCAGACTGTGCAGTCCAGATCATATAGACCTGGTAAGTTTATTGATCAGGCAGTTTCAGACAGTTTTGCTGTATGTAAACAGAATTACTGTCATGGACTGTGTGTCTTGGCAGGAGAATCAGAAAAACGATGATGAGTGTTACGTCTGTAAAAGTGAAGAAGCAGCAGAGCTGGTGGTGTGTGATCACTGCCCTCGCGCCTTTCATCAGAGATGTCACCTGCCTCAGGTAGACGACGCCACTTTGAGGTGAGTTTTGATCGAACTAGGAGCCAAAAAAGACATAAACAACAATTTGTTTGATTTCTTTGTTTCTTCTTCTTCTCTTCCGCAAAAGTGGGGCCAGCCCTATAAACACAAATGTCCGTGACTGACTGACTGAGTGATAGAGTTGAGTGATGAAGTCACACCATTGTTGGGGCTAGCCGAGCAGTTTCCCCGTTGGCTGTTGCTCCTTCAGCCGGCGGTGTTGCCAATTTATCTGCTGCATTTATAGACTGTAAATTTTGAGTTTCAGGTCATTCAAGTTCAAATAACAAATAACAAGGCCTATCGTGATATCGTGATCCCATCGCCAGACGGTCTCTAGCTTTACTTACTTTCTTTAGAAAGAGTTTATTATTATACAGTCCCTGACAAAAGTCTTCTCACTTATCCATTTTGTAGAAACAACAGCTAATAACCTGACTTTTAATTAATTCATTGGTTTTAAAATGGCTCATATGAAAGCTAAAACCCTCCCAAATTATGTTTAATATACTAAAATAAATTAGCTTCACTGAAGAAAGATTGATCATTTAATGAACACAGAAGGGTCAGATTTTGGCAAGACAAAAGTTTTGTCGCCTACAGAGAATAATGTGAAAATTGAACAAATAATTTACTTCAAATACAAAAATATGTTGCATAACATCAGTGAATTAAGTAGTGGTGCTGTGAGATCCATATTTATTATCTTGTATGGCTTCCATGAGCTTGAAGGACTGCATCCATGCGGTTCGACAATGATTCATACAATTTATTGATGAAGTCATCAGGAATAGCAAAGAAAGCAGTCTTACATGCCTCCCAGAGTTCATCAAGATTCTTTGGTTTCGTCTTCCATGCTTCCTCTTTCATTCTACCCCAGACATGCTCAATGATGTTCATGTCTGGTGACCGGGCTGGCCAGTCCTGGAGCACCTTGATCTTCTTCACCTTGAGGAACTTTGATGTAGAGATGGAAGTAAGCGATGGAGCACCATCCTGCTGCAAAATTTGACCCCTTTTATGGTTGGGAATGTAAGAGGTAGCTAATACTTCTTGATATTTTAGGCTATTGATATTGCCTTCCACCCTGCAAATCTCTCGCACACCCCCATACTGGATGTAACCCCTGACCATGATTTTTCCGCCACCAAACTTAACTGTTTTCTGGGTGAATCTCGGATCCATGCAGGCTCCAGTAGGTCTCCTGCAATATTTGCGGCGGCTGTGATGTAATTCAACCGAAGATTCATCTGAGAAATCCACCTTTTGCCACTTTTCCAGCGTCCATCCTTTTAGCAGGCTGTGGGCCTTGGCAAATGCCACATGTTTTTTTAATTGCCTTTTGTTTAGTGCTGGTTTCTGGGCACTGATTCGACCATGGAGGCCATTTCGAGACAGAATTCTACAAACTGTCCTGGTTGACACGGGGACTTGAGGTGACCAGGCCTGGTGGAGCTCTGCTGCAGTGGAAAAGGGGCTGGCCTTGGATTTTCGACCCAACAAACGGTCCTCCCGAGCAGTTGTCTTGCCGGGTCTGCCGGACCTGGGCTTGTCAAAAACATCTCCAGTCTCTTCAAATCTTTTTCTTATTCTTTGTGCTTGATGCTGAGACACATTGAAGGTGTCAGCCACCTCAGCAGTGGATCTGGTCTTCAGCCTGTTGATAATCAACGCTTTGGTCGCAGGGTGAATCTTAGGCATGTTGTCAGAGGTCAAGTTTCAGTTGATGTGAAGGTCTGGTGTGCTGGGGTTCTTTTTATACACACCCACTAATTGATTGATCAATTATTGATCACAGGTGAGGCTTTAATCTAGGATTGTGTGCATCATATGACAAGGCGACAAGACTTTTGTCTTTGCAAAAACTGACTGGAATTGATTAGAAATATATTTTAGGTGCAATTAAGGTCAACTTGTACCCAAGCGACAAGACTTTTGTCAGGGACTGTAAGTTGGTTAAACAAGATAAATATAGAGAGTGGGCTATAGACTGATATATATGTATTGGTGTGTGTGTGTGTGTGTGTGTGTGTGTGTGTGTGTGAGAGAGCAGGGACAGCAGTCTATGGATGTGTACGTTCTGTGTTTTCCAAACCAACCACAAGTGCCGTTACAGTGATAAGATGGAGATGAAATCAGCCATTCTCCGCAACATATCACAACACATGCTGGTGAGCTCACGTCCGTCTTCAGGTCTGTCTCTGTGTCACACTGCCGTCACTCATCCCTTCTCTCACATCAACAGGAATGTCAGTATCTTCTCCTGTTTCTGTACAGTGCTGATGAGGAACAAAATTTTGCTTTAGACCCAAACCTCTATGTAAGTCTCTTCCTCTGCTGTTCCAATATATTCTACCAATTATTTCATTTATATCAAACAAAGTGCACTTGATAATCTGGCTACTGAAGGAATCACGCTGTCAACAGGTCTTCGCTCACTGTACGATAGTCTTAAACTGTTGCAGATTGTTGAGCATTTCATTCATTTCTGCTTGGCACCCACAGTTGGAAAATTATTCCACTGTTATCCAGACTCCGATGTGGCTGGGCAAAGTAGTGGACAAACTCCAGACGAAAGAATACCAGACGGTTGCAGAGTTTGTGTCCGATATCCAGCTCATTTTCAGCAACTGTGCCTCATACAACCACGTAAGAAAACTGTCATGGAAAACCTTTAATTTCTAAACCTCTAAATATCAAAAGTAAAAATTAATTTTATTATTGTGACAAGGACTGCTTTTCTTCTTTTACAGGCTAACAGTGAATTCCTTGCTCTAGGCGACCGACTGAAGGAGTTATTTAATGGAGAATTTAAAAAGGCGTTCAACATCTGTGAACAGTAGCTAATGGGAGAAGGTTCGAAGTATGTAAAATTACAATAATGGTAGATTTTAGTGACCTGTCCCTTGTATTTAGTTCAAATAACCAGGGGATTTTTTTACTTGTATTGAATCTTATCCGTCTGAACTTGAAAGCTTTTTGCAATGCAAGATTGAATTTGTAAATGAAAGTGCTTATAGGTCACACTCTATGAAAGTGCAACATTTGGTTTCTTTACAGTATACACCCAGTATTCAGTAACGTCACTACTGGTGAACAGTGGACATGTCATTTTCACTTTATCCTCATACGGAAACACAATTCAATATAATACTATATGAATATAAAACTATGGGTTAACGTGTTTCCTTTAGTGACGTTTTTAAAAGAAAGAACCAAAGGTTTAATATTTCAGTGGTTTGCCTTCAGCACAATAATGTGTGAGTTGCTCCCAACGTTGTTTTTATTGCCATGTTTTTCTGATATGAATGTACGTAATAAAAATTCAGAATGCATTTCCGGAGTCACGTGGGTGCAGCATCCAAGATGGCCGCAAGTTAGGGGAGCTCTCGTCCCGCACATGCTATTTTTGTGCTATATGCTATATTTGTTTTGTAATAGTAGAAGCGGTGTATTTGTGGTCGAGTCGAGGCTTAGAAGACATGGCGACATCGAAATACTTCAAAACATCTTCTCGCTCGTCTACTCGGAAAAGCCCGGCGCATGAGGATGACCGCGCTGCTGACGCTCCCCAGACGTCCGTAAATGTGCCCGACAGTCTTGAGAAGTTTCTGGCAGAAATTTCGAAGATAAATACTACTCTGCAGAGCGTCACAACTGACGTATCGTCTATTAAACGAACAACGGCGGAGCTGAGTACTACGGTGGCGGCCATGCAGGGCAGGCTGGGAGAGGCCGAGACGCGCATCGCGCAGTTGGAGGAGACTTAGGAACGACTGGTGAAGGATGAGGGGAGCAGAGATAAAGAGAAGGAGATCCTGTGGAACCGAGTGCAAGCCCTCGAAAACCAAAGCAGGCGAAATAATGTGAGGCTGGTAAGACTGAAGGAGACCTTCGGCACCAATGGGACGCTGCTTGACTGTGTTCGAAAGATGCTGGCGGAAAGGCTCGGCGTGGACGTTGGCGGAGAGTGTGAGATCGAGAGGGTGCACAGGCTACCGACACCGATGCCGGACGTGGATCAGCCTCCGAGACCGGTGCTGATCCGCTTACTGAGGCAGTCGGCGAGAGACAAGGTGCTCGGTGCTGCCAAGGAAAAACGAGGTCTTGTCTGGGAAGAATGTCGCCTGTCTGTGTTCCCGGACATGTCCAGAGAGCGCAGAAGAGGAAGGCGTTCACACCGGTGAAGCGCAAATTACACGAACTTGACATCAGATACACGCTGGCTTTCCCCGCGACGCTACACTTCAAATGGAAAGGCAGAAACGTGAGCTGCAACAATGTCGAAGCCGCGGAGAAAATACTTAATGAACAGAGAGGTGGAGGACCAGCGGACTGAGATGAACGGAGTGAGGTGAGCTGATGTTCACACTCTGAGAGAGACTGTGCGTGATGGACTGTTGGGCCTCTGTGCGGGACGACGAGAGGCTTATCCTGACGCGAAACGGTTGCCATGGGAGCGGCGTTAATCCCACGGACCTTACGCTTGTTTTTCTTTTCGTTTTGTTTTCTTTTGTTTTTCGACAGTGAGGAGTGTTCGGCACTCGCACTCCTGTTGCATTATTGCGTCCGGACACTTTTTGCACCAACTTTATGGGTGGGTTCGGGTTGTTTTGTTTTACTGTGTGTTCGTTTTTCATGTTCAAAATAAGGCAGGTACATGGCAGCAACTGGTCATCACAGGGGACCAAAATTGATAGCATTTCTTGTTGTGAATGGTTGCGGACAGGCACTTAGAATACATTGTAGTTACTCCATATTCTTTCTCTCTCCTTCTTACTTCTTATTGTTGTTGTTTGCTTGTTTGTTTGAATTTTCTGATCTAGATTAACATGTCTAGTAGATCAGTAAGGTTTCTTTCCTGGAATATAAATGGATGTGGTAGTCCTGTTAAGAGGAGGAAGATTTTGACATTTTTGAAAAATAATCAGGCAGATGTAATTTTTGTATAGGAAACTCACATGCAGGGTCTGGAGGCAGAGAAGTTTAAAGCAGGTTGGGTGGGACATGTGTTCCATAGCCCGATTTCAAGTAAACGTAATGGTGTTCTAATTTTGGTTCACAAGAACATAAGTTTTATTTTGCTAAAGCAATCCAAAGATGCAGAGGGGAGGATTATCTGTGTTGAAGCAGTCGTGGAGGGAGTGCCTCTTGTATTGTGTAACATTTATTCGCCTACTAAGGGGGACCCTGGATCTTTCCACGAGTTAAACAAATTGCTGGGAGACACTGAGGGGGAGATTATCCTAGCTGGGGATTTAATGACGTTATGGATCCAGTGTTGGATAGGAGTTCGTTCAAACCTCCTCTCCTAACGAAGGAGAGAGAGGCCTTGCATATGCTGAATAGGGATGTAGGCCTAGTGGATATATGGAGACTGGCGAACCCAAATGCGAAGGATTTTACCTTTTTCTCCCATTGCCATAAAACGTTCTCCAGGATAGACTTTTTTCTAATTAGTGCTTCACTGACGAACAAGGTAGCGAACTGTGATTATAAAGGCGATCTCCCTGACCGATCATGCACCTGTCGAGCTAGTTCTTAAAGCCACTGTGAGGGCTGAGAGGAGAGGTAGATGGAGACTTAATGTTGGGTTATTGTCAGATTCAACTTTTAGGAAGGTGATAGCGGAGGATTTGGCAACCTTTTTTAAAATCAACATCGGCAGTACTAAGGACATAACTACTGTTTGGGAAGCCTCTAAGGCGTATATAAGGGGGAAATTCATAGCACATGCCTCTAAGAAGAAGAGGGAGAATCTTGCTAAGATCACAGAGTTGGAGAGGGAAATAAAGGATAAGGAGCTAGACCTGTCAAAACATTTTTCTGAGGGGGAATTTCAGGAACTCTGCAAGCTTAAATACTCTTTACATGAGATGTATAATAAAAAAGCAGAGTACGCACTTTATAGATTAAAAACAAGCTTTTATGAAGGGGGAGAAAAGATGGGGAGATTGTTGGCGAGACAATTGAAGGAAAAAAAACAGGGAATACTATACCAGTTATAAAACAGGGGGATGTGCAAATCTTCGCTGCTAATGATATTAATAGGATATTCCGACAATATTATGAAAGGTTGTATACGTCTTCCATGGCCCTCGACGCCTCACTGGAGGATATAGAGCAGTTTTTCCTGAATATAAAAGTACCAAAACTCCAACCTCAGGAGGCAGCTGGATTGGACTCGCCCATAACAGCAGCTGAAATACGGACAGCGATTTCCTCAATGAAAAACGGGAAGTCACCAGGGTATGACGGACTCCCGGTGGAATATTATAAGGCTTTTGGAGTTATAGTTGTACCGGTGTTGGAGAGGTTATATCAGGAGATGTTTGATAAGGGTCGTGTTGCTCCAACCTTTAATAAAGCTGTAATCTCATTGATTCCCAAACCAGGCAAAGATGCAGCGGATCCCTCCAACTATAGACCTATAAGTCTGCTCAATCTTGATTGCAAGGTTCTTACAAAGGTTTTGGCAACACGTTTACAGGTGGTTCTGCCCAGTATCATTCACCCAAATCAGGTTGGTTTCAAGAAAAATAGAACTTCGACTGACAATATTAGACTCTTGTTACATTTGATGTGGCTTAGTCAATCCCAAGGTGTTCCTATCACTGCCATTTCTTTGGATGCAGAAAAGGCCTTTGATAGGGTGGAGTGGCCGTTTCTGCTCTCCGTCCTATCACATTTTGGTTTCAACTCTAATTTCGTTAAATGGATAAAAATAGTGTACAATGAACCTAAGGCAGCGGTGATGACAAATGGGATCATCTCCCCTTTCTTTAATCTGACCCGGGGAACTCGACAGGGATGTTCATTGAGCCCGTTATTGTTTATCATTTTTTTTAGAGGTTCTGACGGTGTCAGTTAGAGCTCACCCTGGAATTAAAGGAGTAAGGGGAGGTGAAACGGAGCATAAATTGTTGTTATATGCTGATGATATCCTAGCGGTGGTTTCTGACCCTTTGTCGTCTTTGCCACATCTTATGGACACAATACGATCATTTTCACAATTTTCCGGTTATTCCATTAACTGGGGCAAATCGGAGGCGATGCCTCTCTCCAGGCCGTGTACTCCGTTCATGGTGGAGAAATTTAATTTTAAGTGGGTGCGCAAGGGGAAGAAGTATCTCGGCATCAAACTTTCTGACGATATAAGTGAAATGGTGGCATTAAAGGGGACATATTATGCTCCTTTTCAACAAGTTTGAATAAGTCTCAGAGGTCCCCAAAGTATGTCTTTGAAGCTTCTTGCTAAAAAAATCGACTCCGATCCTATTTTTCAGCATGCCTGTAAACCCTTCTTTTTCAGCCTTGTTCAGAACAGGCTGTTTCTGTGTCTGTAGCTTTAAATGCAAATGAGCTGTGCCTGACCACGCCCCTCTTCGGAAGGGGATGCCGTTCGGGCTTCTGGCACCATGCTCTAATGTTTACGGTGACCGTGACAGGCGACCTGGCGTCGGTAGCGATTTGGTTCAACCGCACGACTTTTATCCAGAATCTGACCCAGAGGGAAAGGCTGCTGAAGAAGTTCCAACTCTACAACTGCAGCAGGAAGTTTCTGAATGGTTGGTAACCAATTTTGTGTATTTTGACATTACATTTTAAGTTTGTTGATGAGTGCTGGCACACAGTTACTAACATGTAGCTAGGTAGCTAATGCTAACTGTTACTGTCTCGTCATTACTGGGAGCTCTTTTGGTAAATAAGCACTATTGTGAATTGAGTAATGTAGTTATCTGTCATGCCTCTTAGATATACTTTTACAGTCTGAAAATGTTTGTTGTAAGTGGACTGCTACAGGTGTTCAATGTCAGTACTAGTCAGATATTTTAATAGGTGCTGACAAAGTAAATCATTTTTTCTCCATGTTTTGAGCAGAGATGCTCATCGTGACATCTTCCTTTATGTAGTAAATTTATTTTGTGTATTACAATGAAAGCTGTAAATCAGCATAAACATGTCTGACAGCAACAGTAATCTTTAGTCAAAGACTAAACTGCAGTTTTCTACACTACACTGTTGTCAAGCTCCACATTATATGCAATAAGTGACATGTTATAAATTACCTATGTTATATGCGCTTGATATGTAGCCAAGCTTACTTCTTACCCACCTTAGCTCCACTGTCTGTCAGTGTTTGAATTTCACAAGCTTTATATTTTGGTGAATGTTACCATTTTTCTCTATATGTTGGACAGGTGCTCCTGTGGAAACTGTGCAACCATGCCCACAGAAGCTGAGAACATCTGCTGCTAGGAGATACCACAGGTAGCATTCTCACTGGACAAACTAATCACTAATTTGTTTTGATTACAATACATTTATAATAAACCATAGCATTTACCATTTGCAATTCACTGTAGGTTACCAGATGGCTATGGGAGATCGTGGAAGATTTACCATGTATGGTAGACCGTCCTGGGTTGGAGCCGCTCTGCCTCAATGTGTTCTGCCTGCAACATGTACCGCACTGACTATGGTCCTTTACGGTTGAGAGGAATACACCAGTACGTTTTGCTTCTTTGTAAAAACATATAGTTTCAATCTAAATAAAAGATGTTAGGCAGTCTTGTTTTACTTCAGTGCACATCATTTTACAATGGTAATAACGCCACAAATAGAGTAACACACCCTCAAATAAATTAGTTTAGCTGCTCTTTGATTTGTAAAGTTCTTCTATCAGCAGATAGTGTGCATATAATATATGAATTCAGAGGAGTCATTTCTTTAGTAACAATCAAGCATTTATTTACATCAAATGAGGGACTTATAATCAGTGATAATAAAAAAACAGTAGGATTCACTGGATCCATAAAAAAAAATTGTGAGACACAACATAGATATATGTTTGCAAGACTAAATGCCCTGTCCAGTTGTTTTAGTCGGTACAGGTATCTAGCCTATAGGAGCTTTGTGAGCTGGTGCTTCCTTTGTCGCAGAATCTTGGTCGTCATTCCAGCCTGCCTGGTCCTACGCATCCATGCCGAGTTTCCTGACGCCACATGCCAGTATGTGGGTTTTACACTGCCCCATGATAGAACCGGGACACATAGCTGGATTTGACCTCCTCCTTCTCAGGCCGCTCGAACTGTGCAGTGAGGTCCTCTGGGATGGGGATGGCCAAAGCAGCTTCTGCGTATGCTCCCAGGTCAACAAAGACTTTTTCAAATATGAGGTCCACCACATTCCCTGTTTGATAAAACACAAAAGATTTTGTTTACATTTTTCACTTTTTTTGTTGTTTTTTACAAAACAATGACTGAAAGTCTGTTTCTAACTACCTCCTGACATTTTCTTTACTGTATTTTGTTGTTGATGGAACTGTCATAACATTATACGTGCAATACTTAATACAATGTGTACAAAACATTTTTTGGTTGAAAAATAAAATAATATAACACAGCTTTGGAAATTGGACCTTGAACAGTGGTTCACCTTCTTTTGTTTGGGCTTGTGGTCGGTCAGCATTTTCATTGTAGGACATGGCAGCCAGGTAGAGTCTGGAGGTACAGTAAAGAGAAAATCAAAGATGTTAATGTTGACAGAAACCTTAGCCTACACACTCTCACAAGTTCTAAGTAACCACAGCTTCATTTACCCGCACATTATTCCAAGACTGATAAATAACTGTTAGGTTTATCAAAAGTAGATGCACTTCAGATGGCTACAGACCTGTACTTCTGATGTGAGGCTGAAGAGTCTTAAGGATAACTGTGTGCCTACAGTGGGTCAGTCTGGCATGCAACATCCCTTGTTGCAGGAAGCTGTATAGATGCACTTGATGTGCTGGCCTGAACAGAGGAAACAGAGGCAGTAGTTATGGCAACAGCTGCAAGCAGTGCAAAAATGATAACAACAAATGCACTCAATTATGTGTAAATTGGGTTTGTCAATAGCTTGTAAATGCTGCAAATAGCTCACTATATGTGCAAAATGCAAAACATGGGTATTACGGACTATACCCTTGGACATATCCCCTTAACTCTGCACTTATCTAGATATTCCCTACAGGCACTGTATCTGTAAACATGATATAAGCGTTAAAACAGCCATCATAAGGCATGACTCTCAACAATAACTTTCACATCACTAATAAACAAGCCCGGACACCTATGCTAATCAATACAGAGCCTAATTTTAGTCAGAATTTTGCCGGCTCGACTTTACAGACAGCTAAAACGCCTTTAAAGTATAATACATTTAACAGGGTGGCTCTAATCAATGTCACACGGCGACACCAAGCAGAAGAATTGCATACAATCTGTACCCGGCTACACCCGGCTGCGTGTTGACGATGCTAAACGTTAGCCACATTAGCTGCCATGCTAACAACACACGCAACAGGCTCTCGTGAACATACAGTAAAGCAACATAAAATTGTAAAACTTACAGCTCCCAAGTTCAAAGTTGGGTCACGGACAGTCGGTACTGATCCAAGCTTTATCTTGAGACTTGTAGCAAATCCTGCATTGTACTGGCCCTCGTTGAGAAAGCAGTCCGAGGTGAAATGGTTAGCACACACGTACAACACTTTCGGAGTTGGAGCGGGTACATTTCCATCAAAAATAAAATTAATCCACTGGGTCTTCAGATCCTCGGGCGTAGGGATTAAAAAAAGACTTCTGTGTTGGTTTGTGCAGCCAAGCAACTACTGTGTTTCGCTCGTACCTTCGACATTGTTCTACCGAAAGCCAGTGTTCGCGAGGGAAGTTACGATAGTGTCTGCAACACGGACTCAGTGGGCGGAACACACACCTAGCTCGGGGAGTGTCACCCACCCGGGGGGAGGTGGCATCGCCCTTCTTGACGACATCAGGGGAAAATCTCCAATTCGCCCGTTTGAGCACACATCTCCTGAAAGGTGGAGAAAGCAAAAGACGGAGAGGATGGACTTTTCTCATGTTTGGGGGGTCCGTAGACACGCCAGGGACACATACTACTGATAGAAAACCATGGAAAAGTGCATTTTGCATAATATGTCCCCTTTAAACTTTAACCCCTTGCTTCAAAAGATAAAAACGAATCTTGATAAGTGGGGGAAATTGAAACTCACGTTGTGGGGGAAAATTAATGTTGTAAAGATGATAGTTGCCCCGCAGTTCGGCTATGTTGCAATGATGTTGCCAATGCGGATACCGTCCTCCACTTTCAGACAACTGGATGATATGATAAGGCATTTTCTATGGGCGGGGAAAAGACCGCGTATAAAATTGAGAAAGCTGTGTACACATAAGGAGAAGGGAGGGCTGGGCCTCCCAGATCTTAGACTATATTATTTAGCTTTTAAGATGGCCAAAATTGCGAGGTACTGGCAAACGTTGGGCAACAATGCGGCTTGGACTGAGGTGGAGAAAGAGATATGCTCGCCTTTCCAGCCCATAGAGGTGCTCTCTCAAAAAAGGTCAAATATCACCAATCCAATACTACTGCACCCAAGGGATGTCTGGACCAGAGTGCATAAAATGTTTAAAGTTAAGCACACCCTACAGAGATACTCTTCACTGTGGTATAACCCTGATGTTTGTATTGGAAGGAAATCAGTTTATTGGGAACAATGGCATTCAAAAGGTTTGAACAAGATTGATGATCTTTTTGAAAATGGTGTATTCTTGTCATATGATGGGATGATGCAGAAATTTGGTTTGGTGGGGAAAGGTCTTTTCTGGAAATTTTTGCAATTGAGGAGTTGTATCGGCTCAAGGCCATACAATGATGCTGATAATGCGGTGCTAGAATACATGAAACTCCCGCCTGTTAAACGTAACGCTTCACAATTTTACAAAATAGCTAATTCTTCTCTCAGCAGTGATTCCAACCAGCTAAAGATGATTTGGCAGAGGGACCTTGGTGGGGAGATTGAGGATGAACGATGGGCTATAATTGTGGCTGACTGTGGAAAATATGTGAGAGAAGCGAGAGGAAAACTTACACAGTACAATGTTTTACATAGATACTATTATACACCATCTCGACTGTATATAATGAAACTTGTGGGCGATGATTTGTGTTGGAAATGCAAAAAAGAAACTGCAACTTTCCTTCATTGTATGTGGGAGTGTGCTTTGATCAGGTCTATCTGGACTCAGGTCCTGAACATTTTGGGTAATTGGTTTGGATCAGAAATTTTATTCTATCTGTCCATGTGTGGAGTACCATGTTGAGATTGTCTTGTGCCATGCCTGTAAAAGTTCAATAAAAACTTAAGTTTCAAAAAAAAAAGAAAGCATTTCCATTTCACTACACAATAATTAAAGTATTCACTCATGCTCTCTCTGATGTGTAGCTTGTGGAT
This sequence comes from Seriola aureovittata, assembly GCF_021018895.1. Taxonomy (NCBI): domain Eukaryota; kingdom Metazoa; phylum Chordata; class Actinopteri; order Carangiformes; family Carangidae; genus Seriola; species Seriola aureovittata. Next base: position 23,683,813 of record NC_079380.1, read on the forward strand.
ATGTTTTAATAAATATTTGTGCAGATTTTTAATGCTATATCCCAGACTTGTTTTGATAAAATAATAATATTCAGATGTAAATAAATAAATAATGATTGACACTTGCTATCACTGCCATTGAGACACACTCATTCATTTAGGTATTTTATGGCTGAAATTATATTTTGTACACACCAGCTTGTGAAGCTCGTTGGAGCGTCCCATTTTCACCCATTACTACTATTATGTTTGTATACTTATATATGTTGTTCTTTATTTCTGATTTGTGTGTGAAATAAAGGAAATGAATGAATGAATGAATGGATGAATGAATGACAGAGGAAGGAGACAGGGAGGCTCCGGAAGCTGCACAGTCGCGCCCCCTGCTGCCTCTGAGCAGAACTGCGACTCACCAACACAACAACTTAGTTTCACTTTCCAAACGTCACGTGGAGGCGGAACTGAAAACACAGTTGAGGGCATATTCATGTGATAAGCTTTGATCTGTCACGAGCACACTTCCGACTCTCTCTCAATCTGAAACCCTCTTTCTTGATGGTGTGATTTCTGACACACCTTGAACATCTGGTTTGTTCGGTCTCTGCAGCCCTGACGGACCCTGATGGACCCGCTGGACTTCCTGAACCCCGAGCAGCTGCTGCTTTTCTTCCACTGCCATAAAACGGAGCTGTCGTGCATGCAGAACCCGCTCACCTTCCTCAGCCAGCTCAAGGATTACAACCTGATCCCGGACGACCGATACCAGGTGAGGCCGCCGGAGTCAAACGCTACGCATTTTCTTACTGTCGCCCTCAGGCGCCCTCACCTCCTCGAGGCTCCTGTTGTGCATGACCACGCGCGCTCCCGTGCTGAGAGCGGGAAACGCAGAAGGCGGTAGCGCTTTTACCGTGTGTTACCTTCCACCAGTCTCCGGCCTCGAACCGTAGTAGGACGGCCACTGGTATATGCTAACTCACTTAGCTTAGCCTGGCTCGTTGGCTGGTAACAAGCTTTACAAAGAGTCCGGACCAACTCTGCATTGAAGAACGGGGCACTTTATTCCAACGGTACAGTAGGCGTTATGCATATCCTTTCAGTGATACACTGGACTCTATATTGTCTAGCAGTAATAACAGTATTTTCTCGGTCGGCATACATCCGTTCACTGTGGTTGCGTCTCACTCTCTCGTACTATCGCTTTGTTTTTGTATACGTCACACACGCATATTACCCACAAAGCCACCTTCTTAAAGGAGCAGGCTTGGCTTGCAACACTACCCCCACTCTGGATGATGATTAAACCCTTAACATCACTCCAGCACAGTTACATACATTAGCGAAGGAAACAACATTTTACCACTGAACATTTCCAACAACCCACATTTCCCACAGTCCTTGAATGGATCCTTCCCCAGTGGAAGGTAACTGGAAATGAAGGAGATAATGTTCATAAAATGTCTCTTAAGCCTACTGCATGTCCTCCTTGCATAATGGTAACAAAATGTTCACACAATTATACCTGAGTAAAAGGGGGTTCTTTCTCTCTAGAGCTATAAAATCTCACAGTGTGCTAACTGAATAAAGTGCAGCCACAGTGTCTATTACTGAGTTTTAACATGTCACATTCACACTTAAACAAGGCCTATGCATTCTAAGGTGCCATAAACATGAACAGTGCTTAGCAAATCTCGCCATAAAGTGCAACTTATAAAAATACAGTTCTGGAACTCTTTTCTTACAAAATTAACACAATTGAACTTTTTTTTTTTTTTTTTTTTTTTTTTTACTAGGGAGCTCCGGGTAGACTACCGTTGCTCCCGGTGAGATCAGGGCGCATTCTTGCCCTCTCCTGGAACAACGATCTCACCACTAACTAACTCAAAGTCTCTTAAGTTCGTAGTAACAGTCAGTGACTAATCCAGTTACCAAGCCGGTCTGGAACCTTGCAGACCCTCCGGGGTCTCTGACATGGACTGGAGGCTGGGGGGAGGCATTGAACACGTGCCCCACCAGGATCCTGCGCCCTGGCCTCGTCCCGTTGTGGCAATGTTAAGTCCTCAGGAGACTGTCCGTGACTCGGTGGAACTGGCCGTGTGGAGTGGAGAGCCTCCCCTGCAGTAGCCTCGGTCTCAGTGTCCCACAGGTTGAGGGGACCGATGTCTGCGTCGTTGGAGCTGTCATGCGTTGGAGAGGGGACCTCCACTGGTGCCCACTCCTCTGCACTTTGAGGGACCCAGCTATTATCTAGGGGTGTCCTAGAATGATAAGGCTTCAGTTTGTCATGATGGACCACTTTGGCTTTTGTTCTCTGGCCCTTCTGGATTCTGTAGACCAAGTCGTCCAGCTGGCCTACAATGAAATAGGGGCCCTCATAGGACGGCAAGAACTTCCGCACCTTGTCTTTCACTCTCTTGGTGCCCTTTATCAGGTGCCATACTGCGTCTCCCACTTGGTAGTGGACTTGATGGATGTTTTTGTCATACTGTCGTTTGGCACGCTCAGCAGACCTCCCTAGAGCTTCTCGTGCCAGCTGATGAGAAAGCTCCAGTCGTTCTCTGAGCTGCATGACATAGTGTGGAGGGGAACTGACAGGGACGTTGTCAGGTGACGTACCAGCTACCAAGTCGACTGGCTCAGTAGTTTCCCGTCCATAGAGCATCATGTTGGGTGAGAGTCCTGTGGAGCTGTGCTTGGTTGCTCTATAGGCCATAAGTGCATAGGGAATCATTATATCCCAGTCCCAGTGGCATCTCTCTGCAGTAGTGGCTAAGATCTTCTGCAGGGTGGCGTTAAAGCGCTCCACCTGGCCGTCGGACTGAGGGTGAAATGGAGTGGTTCGTGTCTTTTCAATTCCCAGCAGTGTGCACATCCCTTGGAACACAGCTGACTCAAAGTTTGTGCCCTGGTCGCTGTGCAGAGAGTGTGGGGCTCCATGTCTACACACCCACTCCGACGTGATCTTTTCAGCCACTGTTATTGCTTGCTCATCGGGGACTGGATAAGCTTCCACCCACTTACTGAAATAGTCCTGCACCACCACTATATAGCGGTTGTGCCTCTCAGTCTCATTTAAAGGACCCATTAGGTCGACTGCGATGCGTTCCATAGGGCCGCCAACTTTAACAGTGCCCATGGCCGCCCGTGGTGTCTTCTTGGGGCGAGCCTTTGCGGCACAGCTGATGCAGGTACGGCACCACAGTGTGACGTCATTTTTCATATCGTACCAAAAGTACCTGGTCTTAAGGCGGGAGAGGGTCTTTTCTGCTCCAAAGTGGCCACCCACTGGCCCTTCATGCATCTGTGCCATTACAGATGTGCGATATGGGTGTGGCAGCAGGATTTGTGGGTAGAACACTTTTCCCTCGCCGCAGTAGAACTTCCTCAGCACGACCCCATCTCTCTGATATAGCCGTTTTCTCTGCGCCCAGTAAGCTTTGGTGGCAGGGCTGTGAGGTGCCACATCGGTCCATGTCGGCTCACTCCCCCCTTCCTCAAGCCACCCGCACACAGGTGCTATGTCTGGGTCAGCTGTTTGTGCTGCTTTCAGTTGTTCTCGGGTCCAGCCCTTAAACAGGTCAAGCTGGGGTGACTCGGTCACCCGGCTGATGCTTGGGTGAGAGAGAGAGTGGTCATAACAGTTGTCGCTGAGGGCATCAACTACCCCCACTAGGTTTTGCTCTGGGGAAGTTGTGAGGGGGCCCCCCTCTGCTAGGCAGTCTGTCAGGTTACACTGTACTCCTTTGTGCTGACGGTCATTGCTGCTGGAGTCGGGCTCAGAAACTGTGCAAGGACATGAGCTCCTGCACGGTCTCCTGGACAAAGCGTCTGCATTTTGGTGAAACTTCCCTGGCCTGTGGAGGACCTGGAAGTCATACTCTGCTAGTTTCTCCAACCAGCGAGCAAGTTGTCCCTCTGGCTCCCTTAACTTGGTTAACCAGCGCAGACTGCTGTGGTCAGTTCGGACTGTGAACGACCTCCCGAGCAGGTACTGCCTGAAGTGGGAAGTGAACTCCACTACTGCCAGGAGCTCCCGTCTGGTAGTGCAGTAGTTTTGCTCTGTAGGGGACAGTCTCCTACTCCCATAAGACAGCACTCTCTCCTCGCCCCCTTGCATTTGGGAGAGGACTGCTCCGATTCCCCAATCGCTAGCGTCAGTGTCCAGGAAGAATTCGCCACTGTCGAGAGGGTAGGCGAGTACAGGTGCTGATGTGAGCCGGACTTTCAGTTCTTCAAATGCCTCCTGGCACTCGGCTGTCCAGTTAAAGCGTGCATACTTTTTAGTGAGTTCGTGGAGTGGTTTTGCCACTGTGGCAAAATCTTCGACGAAACGCCGGTAGTAGGACGCCAAGCCGACAAACTGGCGCACTTCTGAGATGTTCTGGGGAGCTGGCCACTCAACCACCTTTAGCACCTTCTCAGGGTCAGTAGCAATACCTCTGGCTGAGACAACATGCCCCAGGTAGGAAACTTGCTCCCGAAACAAACAGCATTTGGATGGTTTCAGCTTCAGGTTGGCTCCACGCAGCCTGGTGAACACCTGAACAAGCCGCTCCAGCATTTGGGTGATGTCACGCCCCAGGACTATGATGTCATCAAGATACACCAGACATGTCTCCCACTGTAGTCCGACCAGGACGCGGTCCATAAGCCGCTGGAATGTGGCCGGTGCGTTACAGAGTCCGAAAGGCATCACATTCCACTCAAAAAGTCCCTTCCGAGTGCAGAAAGCAGCAGCTTTGCGGGCCCTGGGCGTCATTTCCACCTGCCAGTATCCTGATGTCAAATCCAGTGTACTGAAGTACTTGGCGGTGGACAGGGTGTCCAACGTGTCCTGGATTCGGGGCAGGGGATAGGCGTCTTTAATAGTCCGCTCATTCAGGGGTCTGTAGTCCACGCACAGACGTGGGCTCTGGTCTTTCTTTCGCACCATCACAATTGGTGCGGCCCAGCTGCTGTTGCTGGGCCGAGCTACGCCCGCCTCCAGGCTTCCCTGCACTTGTTGGTCTGCAGCAATCTGTTTGTCTCTGGCCATCCTGCGGGGCTGCTGTTTCACCGGTGGCCCAGGGGTGGTCAGGATGTCATGTTGCACGAGGCCAGTGCGGCCGAGGTCGGTTGGCCCCGTGGAGAAAACATCACTGTAGGACTGTAATAAGCTGGCCAGCCTACCTCGGTCAGCGTCCGGCAGGCTCATGCAGCTCTCGGAGTACAGGGCCTGCAGATGGGGGGGTACAGGAGCAGAGGAAAGGTTAGCTGTTTCAGGAGCAGTCAGGACTTTGAGAGGCTGAGGAGCAACCACCTCCACCACCTTTGCGGGCTGGAGGACTCCAGCCACAGCCCCCTTCTTCAAGGTGACAGAGGAGGCGCCAGGGTTAAAGACTCTGATGGGAATGTCAGCCGACTGTCGTGCCTGCACAACGACCCGGGCCACCAAGACGCGGTGCCTTTCGACGAAACACTTTACGGGGCTTAACACCAGGTCTCCAACAGTGGCAGGCCGGAGGCGCACGGTGCCAGGCACTACGTACTCACAGCCTGGCCCCAGGACTGTCCGGCGCGCCACCCGGACGAAGTGCACCTCTGGCTCTGGGTTGACACTGCAACGGGGTACCTTCTCCCCAAACAGAGTGATTTCTCTGCGGCCATAGTCCAAGCAAGCTTGTGCCTGCAGCAGAAAGGGGTGCCCTAGGATGACTTCGGTGCTCCCAAAGGTGTCAGCTATTATGAAGTTCACAGTGACGATGCGGCCCCCGATCTGTGCTGGGACGTCAACTTCTCCTAAGACCGACAGGCTTTCCGGCCCGACACCCTGCAGGGTCCGAGCGACTGATGGGCGTATGGGGGGCCTGGCCTCCATGGGGAAAGCATTGAAGTAATGGAGGGGCAACACACTCCTCCGAGCACCAGAGTCCAGCAAGGCACATATCTCCAGCCCATACATCGTCACCTGTACACACATCTCCTCCTCCTGGCCTTTAGCACCGATGACAACTGTGCCTAGGTCAGGTGTTGGAGTCGGCTTGGCAGTCACAACTGGTTGCCTGGGCCAGTGAGGGGAAGGGCAGTTTCTCTGAATATGTCCAATACCTGAGCATTTGTGGCAGACAAGCTCTCTCCAGTCCTTTTTCCCTTGCCCGTTGTTTCTCTGAGGCCGCCACTGCCGAGGGGATTTCTGCACCCTCTCTGGTGGAGGAGCGCGACTCATAGCTGTCCTCTCCAGTTCCTCTCGCTGCAGTGTGTTAGCATTGTCACGCACCACGGCTGCTCTAGCTCTCCGCTCCGTTGAACTGTGCACCCCCGCCCGCATCAGCTGTGTGACCACTTTAGCAGCCCTTCTGGTTGTCTCATACCTGTGCGCTATATCATAGGCACCTGCCAGGGTGCGTGGCTGCTCCTCCAAAAGCTTTTGCACCGTCTCAGCATCAGCCAGGGCATTAGTAAAAGTCTCCACACTGATGGCCTCCTGCTCCCGCTCTGTACGGTCAGCATACACGATTGAAACCTTCTCATAGATGTCGTCTCTCAGTGAATGCAGCGTTTCACCTGGCTGCCTGACTCTTTGTCTCAATTCGATGCCGATGGCTGCTGCATGCTCTGAGCACGGTCCGTAGGCGGCCTCAATCTCATCCACAATCTGCTGATAACTCCACCGTCCAGACCGTGGATTCTTATGGATGATAGCACCAGCTGCCCCCGTTAGGTTGAACCTGAGCTGCACCGCTTTTGTTTTCTCTGACCAGTGGTTGGCCTGCGCGCAGCTTTCAAACTGGTAAAGAAAGTCTTTCCATGCGCCTGACCCATCAAACTGTCCTGGGCGCAGTGTGGGAATCCTTTCCTGTTCATAAAGTCCATCATCACCGATGGTTGCTCGACCATCGCAGCGCATCGGGTGAACTGGGTAGCTGTGTGGTGCAGACTCAGCGTGCCTCAGGTTGAGCTGGCCACAACCACACAGCTTGGGTTGTCCACCCCCTGATAGCTGTGCGTCTCCGGGCAGGATGTGGCTACTGCCCAGGGCTTGCACTCCATGACTCAGTCCTGCATACTGGGTTTTGCATGGGGTGAAGGGTGAGACTGGCAAGGGTGACAACAAGGCATGGGGCAGGGCGGCTGGGGTGCTGTTGTCACAATGATTACAGTTCATGGGGGTGAGAGGGTTAATTAGCTGATCGCCAATGTCAGAGACAGCCGCTGTAGTGCTGTGATTTCCCGCGGTGTTTAGCTGTAATGGCGCAGGAGTGAAAGCTGCGCATCCGGCGGGGCCGCAATTCAGCTGGGATAAATTCACAGACTCACCACATGTTGCTATTTGCTGGGCTGGCGGTGTGATGAAAGGGTTAGAAGGCCGCGAGGGTGGAGGAGTGAGCGGCCATGACCCGTTGGGCTGCAGCGGCATCGTGCAGTCTGCTGCTGTGTGTGCAGCTGATGTTAGCTCCATGCTAGTCACAAAGGGGTTGGTATTATATCCGTTGCCGGTGTGTCCGCCGTCCGGCTGGTTAACCGAGTCTCTTTGAACTCGAAAAGTCTCTGTAATATCCATTAAAAACGGATTCGTGCTGCTCACTTTCATTTGCATCCTTTCAGCAGCGTCGTCTCTGCACGCCGCCATTTTCTCTCGCTTTCCGGGCGCCGCCATTTTTATTTATTTTTTTTTTTTTTGGTCCGCTGCCGACGATATTTTATTTTTCCACGCCGAATAACAATGTCTCTTACTTGCAGAGAAGATCCCGGACGAGCCCCCAGTGTTACCTTCCACCAGTCTCCGGCCTCGAACCGTAGTAGGACGGCCACTGGTATATGCTAACTCACTTAGCTTAGCCTGGCTCGTTGGCTGGTAACAAGCTTTACAAAGAGTCCGGACCAACTCTGCATTGAAGAACGGGGCACTTTATTCCAACGGTACAGTAGGCGTTATGCATATCCTTTCAGTGATACACTGGACTCTATATTGTCTAGCAGTAATAACAGTATTTTCTCGGTCGGCATACATCCGTTCACTGTGGTTGCGTCTCACTCTCTCGTACTATCGCTTTGTTTTTGTATACGTCACACACGCATATTACCCACAAAGCCACCTTCTTAAAGGAGCAGGCTTGGCTTGCAACACGTGTCCTGGAGATTTGCAGAGGTGTAGAGTTTCACAAAGTTCACGAGAAAACTGCCACATGAGGAAATGGTGGCATTATTTTATTAATATTATTAATATTATCCGTTTCTTGTCATTGTGAATCCAGGGCAGGATCAACCCACGAAGCCCCCCCCCCAATTACCCCCATGTTTTTCCTCTCTGTGCATTTTGTATGTACAAGTCGTAAAAGATAAGAAATAATTTACCAATTAGTAAGTTATTAGTAACAAGTAATTAGTGCCAATGTTAAAGTAATAAAGGCTAAAACTGGATTTTAACAAAGGAATATATATGTATATAATAAAAGTTATATGAACTCCATTAGTCCATAACAATTTCTGACATATGCCCCCCCCCGTGTTCATGTGTGTAATCATATATATATATCATATGTTACATAAATATATATCCAACACAAAGCTAGTCAATTTATGTTGATGTTATACACATACACATATATATATATATATATATACACACACGCATATATAAAGGTGTCTGCTGATAACTTTCCATGTGTGTGACCGCTTCCATATCACAAATCACTCATTTGATCCATTGTTAATGTTAAAATAGCTGGTAATCCAGCCGTGCCAATTTCATATTTTACTCTATATGTGTATGTATACATGTGTTGTATTTCCTTGAAATCACAATCACAGAAAACCACAGGTGTGTTGTGTGAAGGAGCAGCTCACACCAAGATAAATATTAATTCATGACCTCACTGTGTTTTGACGGTGAGGCTGAACTTTGATCCTTTTTATACAGAACGATGTATTAAAAAAAAGTGCATTATTATATTAGTTTAGGTGATATCATCCAACCCTGATTGTGTGTGTGTGTGTGTGTGTGTGTGTGTGTGTGTGTGCAGAAGGTGCGTCGCATGAAGAGTAAAGACAACGTGCAGAAATCCCTCTATGAGATTCTGGACTGGTTGGAGAGGGAGCGCTCGGAGCACATCACTCTGTTCTGGACTTGTGTCTTCAAGGAGACCATCATCAACCTCTACCCGACGCTGCGGCTGCTGCGCAACAGCCTCATGGACGGTCAGACTCATTGATTGTGATCGTGCTCGCCACATGCAGACGCTGTCTTTGCTTCAGATTCATGAAACCTACTCGTATTCTCTGCTTCTAAAATCTGTGCTGAAGCCTGATCTTCACTCCCACGTTAGCCATGAAGAAATATTGACATTCTATAGTTATTCTGTGGCGTAACAGAGTTTTAGGCACTAATAGTAAAGTGAGAATGCTTTACTGAATGAAAGAGTAGAAAAACAAACAACCATACTCACTGTATACTTTTAATTTAATTGCAGGATCCTTTCCTTTTAACACTCAACTGCCCGAGAAGTTGGAAAAGGAAGAGACAGACGACAGGAAAAGGAAGAAGCTTTCAGAGGAGGAGGAGGAGCAGGTGAAATCAACGAAAAAGAAGAGGAATCTTAGAAGCAGGAGCGCGTGCGATGATGAGGAGCTGCAGCCCGGTCCGTCGTCTCAGCTGACTCCAGGTCAGAAGAAAAAGTCCAAGAAAATATGCTTCTGTAAGTCTCCTCCCATTTCTGCTTGACTTCTGTTTGCATGACTGAGTGTTACCTGAAAGACTGACGGACGCATAACGCACTATAACATTGTGCTTCTCTGTTGCAGTCAGGGCAATTTGTCCTGCAGTAGATTCACTGGTGCGGCAAAAACAGGAAGTTTGAATCAGAAAACGTCTTAGTGAAATATATCACAGGTATCCTGAATCTAAAATATCTCTTAATATTGTTTTAAAATTTCAGCGTCTCCCTTGAAGAAGGGGGAGCAGAGTGACTTTTGGAACTGGCCCCTTTATAAGTCCCAGCTGCCCGTGACCTGTGGACTCCAGAAGGGGTCGCTGAGCAGAGACAGACTGGCTAAAGGTCAGAGACACAAAGTAAAACTCGTCCACTCAAAAGACTGTTATCATCTAAAAAGAAAAACACACAAAAACATGAAAACATCTCGAAGGTCATTGGTTGTTGATGGCGGCAGATGATTTATTCCTGATCCTCCGTCTGTGTCAGGGGAGAAGTGCATCTTGTGTGAGAAGCAGTGGTTTACTCCCACTGAGTTTGAGAAGCTCGCCGGGAAGAGCAGCTCAAAGAACTGGAAGTTGAGCATCCGATGTTCGGGCACCCCCCTGGGAAAACTTATAAAGGTTTGGTTGAAAAGTCATTTGAATGTTAGAATACATGTGGATCGCTGCACACACACAGTCTGTGGTGGAAAATCTTTTCTTTTTATATTTCACTTCAGGAAGGCCACCTGGAGTCAGGAAGCTACAAAGGAAAGCATAAAAAGGTATCAAGACAAATTTATGTATTTGTTTATTCATGTGTTTATTTGATAGGGACAATACGCATTAATAAACATCAGTACAAAATGCGAGATGTAAACAAGCCGGGTTGAAGCAAAAATGCTAATTTACATCGTTATTGTCACATACACTACTACAAATATAAAACACACAAATAAAGACAAATATATTGTTGGAGAGGGTTGGACTGTATAAGTGGTTTGAAGGTGGTGTTGCTCAGGCAGGTCGGTTAGAACCTGATAAAGTACATGAAGCAGTTTTCCTTTAACCATTTATTGTGCTTCAGATTTCTTACAGGATCCCTCAGACGTCTTGTCTGTGGATTTGTGAGTGGGTGTGTGTGTGTGGTCTGCAAAGAATCAAAGAAATAAAGAAAATCACTACATTGCATTACAGAATGAATCATACTAGACATACTGAACTAATATACATCATTAACTACCGGCAAAGACGACATACAGCCGCCCCCGAATTGCTGAGGCAATTCGCTCCCAAGAAAGACTCAGGTCTCTAGAGAGGCGGCAAGATCCTTAGACGCTGACAGATCTCTGGTGTCATCAGAGTCCGGGATTGCTGGTAGCTGGGTGAGTCAGGCCACTGGCCGGGTGTAGACTCTGTCTTTCAATCGGACATCAGCCGAGTGCACATAACCATCTGCGCTCTGATGAACCTTGACGATAGTCCCAATAGGCCAACTTGCTCTGGGGAGCTGCGGGTCAACAAGCAGTATCACATTACCCACAGTGAGGTCTCCGGTGGTGGCATGCCACTTCTGGCGAAGCTGTAGTGTGGGCAAGTAGTTCCGGATGAAGCTCGCCCAGAACTGGTCGGCCAGAATTTGGCAATGTCTCCATCTCTTCCTGGTTAGGCCTTTGTCCATGGTGTACACTACTTGAGGCAGTGCACCGTCAGGCCGCCCCATTAAGAGGACATTGGGTGTGACTGGATGAAGTATAGCATAAGGGCTTGGAGTTCAGGATGGCTTCAACCTCCAGCAAGACAGTACGAAGCACTTCCTCTGTTACTGACTGAGCTCCTATCACTGTGTGCAGAGCAGTCTTTGCCGATCTTATTTCACGTTCCCAGGCCCCACCGAAATGTGGGGCTGCCGGAGGATTAAAGTGAAAGGCAATCTTCTGCTTTGCGAGAAGTCTCTGGATCTCTGGATTCATACTGGTAAAGGCCTCGCGTAGCTCCTTCTCACCGGCCTTGAAATTGGTCCCCTGGTCGGAGTAGACCTCCGCTGGGGTCCCTCTGCGAGAAATGAACCTCCTCAACGCCATTAAGTAGGAGTCTACGTCTATGCTGGGTAGGAGGTCAAAGTGCACAGCTCGGGTGGTGAGGCAATTGAAGATAATGCCCCACCTCTTCTCTTGGAGCGCAAACTTCTCAAAGGCTGCAACATCCCCACGCTTCACCTCTGGGGCTTCCATGACAGCGGCTACCCTCTATGCCACATGATGGGGCTGGCCGAACTTCTCATCTAATGCTGCCATAGTGTCTCCTCTAATTCAGCTCCATAAGCAGTAGAAAGTCCCCTTCCGCTGTCACGCTTTGGAGAGGAGGGCGTATGCTCACTTAACTTCTTATGCCATTCATCATACTCTGTACTCATGCAGAGAGAATGCTCGTCCTCTTGTTCACTGAGGGCTGGGTCCCACTGTACTTGACGTGTAGAGTGTGAGGCGTGCGCTTGGGTGATGGGTGTCATCTTGACTGTTCCATCCATACCTGAGCTCCATTTGCTCCCGATAGCTGACGGAGGCTGATATAGTTTGGGCCTGGCTGCTCCAATCACATAGTCTTCCAGGTAAAGTGGCGGGCGTGTCTGCCGCTTTGGACGAACTGATTCACTGCCTTCTTGCATCTTGATCCCGAATCAACACCCTCCGGCTCGAAGGACCAAATGTTGGAGAGGGTTGGACTGTATAAGTGTTTTAAAGGCGGTGTTGCTCAGGCAGGTCGGTTAGAACCTGATAAAGTACATGAAGCAGTCTTCCTTTAACCATTTATTGTGCTTCAGATTTCTTACAGGATCCCTCAGACGTCTTGTCTGTGAGTGGGTGTGTGTGTGTGTGGTCTGCAAAGAATCAAAGAAATAAAGAAATCACTACATTGCATTACAGAATGAATACTAGACATACTGAACTAATATACATCATTATACACATCTCTGCATCATTAACTACCGGCAAAGACGACTCTTTCAACCCAAACTGCACCCACATTATGCCAACTGAATGCAATTATTTTAGCTTAGCAGAATACCATAGGAAACACAAGGATGCTAAATCTCCGCTTAGCAGTTAGCTAAACCAAACGTCCGCCTAACACGACTCATTTCCAACATGACGAATTACGACAGTAACTCAATATACACTTACTTTTTATCGGGTACGCACAACGGATAACACACACAGCAGAGGCACTGACGATGTCTGCTAACTGAGCACTCCAACTAAATTCTACTGCAAGGGCAGCAAACTTAAAACGCACCACTAACGGCGGAAACTGGCACAGTATATCTACGTAATCGCCGTTGCTAGGCAACAGCGTAATCAACAACATGAGTCCGATCGGCGGAGTCTTTCATACCTATATTTTGCTGTGTTCTGACTCAGTAATGAATCCTCCTGTTTTTACTTCCTGGGGCTTTCTCTCCTTTTTCTTCCTCCCAGACGAAGAGATCCCTGTTCCCGTCTGATGACGTCGTCACAGGTTTGTTGTAGAAGTGTAAAACACTGATTTTAGAAAACTACAGGAGTATACACGGAGTATTTGACAGCCGAGTGAGTACTGCATCCCCATAAGCTATTACAAGAGCATCTGTTACCTCACATGAAATATTAAAACATTAAAATGTGATTTTCTGATTAGAGCCAGACAGGCAGCCAAAGCAGCCGATTTTTCCCTGGGCAGAAATACATGAGTGAAAACAGATTTTTAAAGCAGTTTCTGAACATCGTCCCAAGTTGGAATCTATGAAATCTTGAGCTTCAAATTTACATATTTGAGAGAAGAAGAAGAAATTATTGATCATGCCAAAGGTGAAACTATCCTCTGTCTTTTTTTTAGTGTCCGAGGGAGAAGAAGAAGAAGACGATGAAAATGAGGATGATGAAGTTGACCTGGAAAACCAAGAGGACCAGGCTTCTTCTAGTGGTGAAGGAAATTGCACAGGTGCTGGTTTACACAAAGTACATTCATGTCAACGGCAAAAGAAGTTACTTTAGATGAGGTTTTCTATCCCAGTATCGTACCGCCGTGGTGATGATGATCAAACTCTCAACATGTGTCCATGGCAGATGAAGACGGAGAGACTGAGGAGCACAGTGAGCGGCGGCCAGAGGGCAGCAAGACGGTGTTCAAAGTCACATGTGGAGGTGTAGCTGGGACCTTACACCAAAAGCGATTTGGATCAGGTAATGTTGAGCATGAATGTCGAGCTTGCGCCAAGGTCTTTAATCCACTGAGCGAAAGTTGGAGGAAATGTCTCCCTACATTTAATCAGCATAAGATATCGAGCTAAAAGAGACGCAGAGGCCTTCAGATCTTCTGCCCGACAACGAAGATGTGCATCTTGTGGAGTCACTCCACATACTGCAGTAATGGCTTGAAGGTTGTAAAGGTGCTTTGGGTACTTCCAACACATCTGAGAAGGAAAACGAGTGAGAGGGAAACATCCGTACACATTTTAATGGCAGTACAGTCAAGCTGCACGTATCTGTATATCTCGTGTAGTGTCTTGTGTTTTGTTTTGCTGTGATGGTCCTGTGAATAAACCAACCGAACCTATCTGACCTTTCACCCCACCACCACTAGGGACTTGTGGGAAGAGTATTCGTACGGAGACGAGGTGGTTGAGCCCCGTGGAGTTTGTGAAGGAGGCGTCAAGTCTGCCGGACGCCAGCTGGAAGAAAGACATCGAGGTTGACGGAAGACCGCTCAGTGTCCTCATAGAGGTAACCATGGTCGCGGTGATGTCACAGCTTCCTTGTTGACATGATGACATGACAATGATTGATCACGGATAGAACTAACAACGTGTAGTATTGCATTTCCTGTGGCTGCTTCACAATAAAAGCCACCACATGTTTCGCCAAGACTTTTAACGTGAAGCAGCAGCAGTAGGAAATGTTCAGTGTGACTTCATCCAGCTCTGATACGGTGTAAAGAGAGAGTGAGCTAACAATAAGCAGTGAGGCCGTTATCAAACATGTAGAATCCGGCTGGATTAGATGCATCCAGCAAAGGAAGTGGCGGACTCCCCCAATACAACTAAAAAACTACTATATACACAGAAATAATTACAGACTGTAAATACAATGAAATGGCTAAAAATGCAAATTATTGGTTGATTTCATGAAAATGTCAAGGATTATAACTTTAATGTGACTTTTATCGATGCAGAACACGTTAAAGTCACAGGACTAAATACGCTATGATTGGATTTTGTTCTAAGGGAGTTTCCTTTGCCACAAAACCACAAAATTTCACACTTCCACCAAATGCACTATAAGGTGCATTTCAGCTTTCTACTCCATCTTATAGTCCAGTCAGTCAGTTTGGCACAAATGTGTCGCCACAGGTCAGGTCAGATTTTCATGACTTTGCGTTTCAGCTGTAAATATGAGCGAGCCACCGGGATTGTTAAAGGGATAGTTGGGGTTATTCACGTGGGGTAATGTGAGGTAGTCATGTGATAGTCAGCGTGTTACCTGCAGTAGATTCAAGGTGCTGCCAGTTAGAAGAAGCAGCCGGGAACGCCATCACAGAGGCGGAGCAATGTGTTGCTGTGGGCGGGGCCAGCAGAAAAATAGGTTTTAGACACTTAATATAAAAATACCCACCAAAACAATCCAATATCCGTTTAAATGTACTCGTTAGCTTCCCTTCAAAACAAAGTTGAGCTCCCCCCCTTATTCACTCTGCTAACCTGAATACGGCAGTTCAGCGGTTGAGAAAATGTAGTGCCAAAGGAAAGTGCTGTTTTGACGGGAAGATGAACTGTTGAAAATATTCTACATGAAGCTTCATTTAAACGGATATTGGATCGTTTCGGTGGGTGTTTTTAAAAGTGTCCAAAACACATTTTATTTCTACTGGCCCCGCCCACAGCGGCACATCACTCTGCTAGTGTACCGGTGCTCCTGCTGCTTCTAACCGAATCTACTGCAGGTAACACACTGAACACGCATGACTACCTCACACAATCCCACATCAATTAACCCCAACGATCTCTTTAATCCTAAAGATCTGAACTATGAAGCAAAGAGGAAGACAATATGTTGATTTGTCCATTTCAGGCAAAAATCTTGAGGATCCACTCGCTGCTGTGTTCTTGCAGACTGTGCAGTCCAGATCATATAGACCTGGTAAGTTTATTGATCACTCAGTTTCAGACAGTTTTGCTGTATGTAAACAGAATTACCGTCATGGACTGTGTGTCTTGGCAGGAGAATCAGAAAAACGATGATGAGTGTTACGTCTGTAAAAGTGAAGAAGCAGCAGAGCTGGTGGTGTGTGATCACTGCCCTCGCGCCTTTCATCAGAGATGTCACCTGCCTCAGGTAGACGACGCGACTTTGAGGTGAGTTTTGATCGAACTAGGAGCCAAAGAAGACATAAACAACAATTTGTTTGATTTCTTTGTTTCTTCTTTTGTGATGTAGATGTTTGATGTTTTTAGCTCGAACTGTTTTAGCGAAGGTGAAAGAGATTTTCTATTATTTCAACCCATGTGAATCTTCACTACCGGCCTTTAATGCAGTGGACATTGTAATGCATCATAAAAATCAGTGCTTTCAATGTTCAGGTTTAAAGCTGCACAACTCAATATCTTTGGCTGGACCGCAAAAGCAAGGCCAGCCCTATAAACACAAATGTCCGTGACTGACTGACTGAGTGATAGAGTTGAGTGATGAAGTCACACCATTGTTGGGGCTAGCCGAGTGTTGCAGTTTCCCCGTTGGCTGTTGCTCCTTCAGCCGGCGGTGTTGCCAATTTATCTGCTGCATTTATAAACTGTAAATTTTGAGTTTGATCAGGTCATTCAAGTTCAAATAAAAAGGCCCATCGTGGCTGGTGTGATCCCATCGCCAGACGGTCTCTAGTTTTACTTACTTCCTTTAGAAAGAGTTTATTATTATAAGTGGGTTAAACAAGATAAATATAGAGAGTGGGCTATATTCTGCTTAGACTGATATATATGTATTGGCGTGTGTGTGTGTGTGTGTGTGTGTGTGTGTGTGTGAGAGCAGGGACAGCAGTCTATGGATGTGTACGTTCTGTGTTTTCCAAACCAACCACAAGTGCCGTTACAGTGATAAGATGGAGATGAAATCAGCCATGCTCCGCAACATATCACAACACATGCTGGTGAGCTCACGTCCGTCTTCAGGTCTGTCTCTGTGTCACACTGCCGTCACTCATCCCTTCTTCTCTCACATCAACAGGAATGTCAGTATCTTCTCCTGTTTCTGTACAGTGCTGATGAGGAACAAAATTTTGCTTTAGACCCAAACCTCTATGTAAGTCTCTTCCTCTGCTGTTCCTATATATTCTACCAATTATTTCATTTATATCAAACAAAGTGCACTTGATAATCTGGCTACTGAAGGAATCACGCTGTCAACAGGTCTTCGCTCACTGTACGATAGTCTTAAACTGTTGCAGATTGTTGAGCATTTCATTCATTTCTGCTTGGCACCCACAGTTGGAAAATTACTCCACTGTTATCCAGACTCCGATGTGGCTGGGCAAAGTAGTGGACAAACTCCAGACGAAAGAATACCAGACGGTTGCAGAGTTTGTGTCCGACATCCAGCTCATTTTCAGCAACTGTGCCTCATACAACCACGTAAGAAAACTGTCATGGAAAACCTTTAATTTCTAAACCTCTAAATATCAAAAGTAAAAATTAATTTTATAGGTACCTATTATTGTGACAAGGACTGTTTTGTTCTTTTACAGGCTAACGTCGAATTCCTTGCTGTAGGCGACCGACTGAAGGAGTTATTTAACGGAGAATTTAAAAAGGTGTTCAACATCTGTGAACAGTAGCTAATGGGAGAAGGTTCGAAGTATGTAAAATTACAATAATGGTAGATTTTAGTGACCTGTCCCTTGTATTTAGTCCAAATAACCAGGGGATTTTTTTTACTTGTATTAATTCTTATCCGTCTCAACTTGAAAGCTTTTTGCAATGCAAGATTGAATTTGTAAATGAAAGTGCTTATAGGTCAAACATAAAGGTCACACTCCATGAAAGTGCAACATCTGGTTTCAGTATTCAGTAACGTCACTGCTGGTGAACAGTGGACATGTCATTTTCACTTCATCCTCATACGGAAACAAAATTCAATATAATACTATATGAATATAAAACTATGTGTTAACGTGTTTCCTTTAGTGACGTTTTTAAAAGAAAGAACCAAAGGTTTAATATTTCAGTGGTTTTGCCTTCAGCACAATAATGTGTGAGTTGCTCCCAACGTTGTTTTAATTGCCATGTTTTTTTGATACGAATGTACGTAATAAAAATAGAGAATGCATTTCCATTTCACTACACAATAATTAAAGTATTCACTCATGCTCTCTCTGATGTGTAGCTTGTGGATATGTTTTAATAAATATTTTTAATGCCATATCCTTGACTTGTTTTGATAAAATAATAATAATATTCAGATGTAAATAAATAAATAAAGATTGACACTTGCTATCACTGCCATTGTGACTAATTGAACTTTAAAGACAAGAACTAGCACTAATGCATGATTAAATCTGGTAACACTTTCTATTCTTCCAGATAATGTCTAAATCATTTCCATGTAATTCGGTGCTAATTAGAGGAGAAGAAAGTGTTGAATTCTCTCACACAGCCATCGCTAAGTTTATTATAAATGCAAAATTTCAAAGTTAGACATGACCAAAAATGTTGCACTTGTTTACTCGGTGTGCATTAGATAACACTTAAGTTTGTACCAGGTAAAAGGGAAAGTACAGACGGTGCTCATTTGGTATTCCTCCAATTAATTCCAGTTAATACTTTTAGTCAGTGTAAAGTGCAAATGGCTCCTTTAAACAGAATGAAGAATAAATGATAACTTGGGTTTAAATTGAGTTTTTCTTTCAATTAAATTTCCCTAAAAACTTGTGCTCTGTTACTTTTTGGTTGTTTGTTTTTCAGGAAACTGAAGAAAATTATTACGATATTGTGAATCTAAAGTTTACTGATACTACAAACCTAAACTTTCAATTATAACAGGATGACAGAATGATGTAAATGTATTTCACATTATTGCAGTCCACAAAACTACAGATTTTGTCCTCTTTTCTGGGAGTGATTACATGAAGTGTTAAACACTCACATTAAAGTCGTTTTGAAGCTTTTAACACGTGCTGTATGTGCGCTCAGCTGACGTCACTGCCAGCAGCAAATCTGTGCTGGGAGCTGCGCAGCCGCTCTGCGCATCCGTCGGCTGAGGTGGACAGCGCAGCCATTTCCCTCATGAAAAACATACATGGAGGTGGCGTCAGTCCATCACTGCACGTAACCGACCTGCCGCGCGGGAGTCGTGACTTTAGCAGCGCGTGCCGGGGCTGAACTCCGCATCACCGGCTGAGATCCGCGACCTGCAAACTTTCTCCCAATTGTAACGCCTGCGCAGACAAACGCGCTGCTCTCTCTCCTCCATTTGGCTCATGTGTTTGTTCCCGTGTCAGACATGGAGGGGAATCTGCAGGGAGGCGGCAGCGACCTCGCGACAATGCATGTGAAAACTGAAGCGGTGGATGAAAATTCATCTGCGCTGGTTTTGGGCAGCCAGGAGCCGCCTGCATGCAGAGGAGGAGGAGGAGGAGGAGGAGGAGGAGGAGGAGGAGGAGGAGTGGATCAGACTGCAGGGGAGCTGCCTGACACAGAGCTGCACGCAGCCACGACAACTGCTCCTGTGCTGCTGTGTGAGTGCCCACAGGAGTTCATTCATCCTCATGTTTGTCTGTTTTTCTCAGCAGTGAAAAATAAGATTGAATAAAATGCTGAAGGCTCATTTCCACACTGGTGTAATGTTATAACCGAACATGTTTTTAAATGATCAATATCGTCATTAGATCCTGTGAGTACCGACCGGTTCTTCACCACATCAGGGGATGGAAAAACTTACCTGAAGATAGCTCCAGGTAACGAAGCATCAAAGTGGGATGATCATATTGTTACCATTGTGATTGTTTAACCAATTAGGTCGATTAATCAATTAAGCGATAGTCAGCACCTGTATGTGTAACAAGAAAAAGCAAGCAGTATTTGCATTTATGTCAACATGCGTCTTAAAATGTTGTCAGGTGTTCATCTAAGGTAATAATTTAATGAACAAACACAATCTGCTTTAACTAATAAAACACAAATCGCTGTATTGTTCTTCTCAATATTTAAAACATTCAAACATTCACAGTGTAGGCTGGAAAAAGTATGTGGAAAAAAAACTGTCTACCTGCTGAAGCTCAGGAGAAGCTGGTGATGCAGCAGGACAATGACCCTGAACATCGGTGTAAATCTGTTGGAGAGGCCCGACCCCAGAGCCCAGACCTTAATCCAGCAGAAGCTGTGGAACGAGCTGAAGAAAGCTGCTCACACCACAACAACCTGCTGAAGCAGCTCCAAACTTCCTCCTGAACGCAGAGCAGCTACTGAAGAGGAGGTTCAACCAGTTATTAAACCCCAGGGTTCACTTACTTTTTCCTCGAGCACTGCGAATGTTTAATGGATATATTCAATAAAGAGACGAACGATTATAATTGTTTGTGTGTTATTAGCTGAAGCGCTTTGTTTGTGTCGGTGCTTGTGACTTAGATGAAGATCACATCACATTTTATGACCAATTAATGCAGAAACCAGGTCATTCCAATGGGGTCACTTACTTTCTCTTGCCACTGTATTTTCATAGTTTGTCATTTTTGCAGAAATAGTGAAACAGCCTCTAAAATTATATCATCATCATATCATTGTAAACGTAATATTTTATTTGGTGTTTGGACTTTTGGTCGAGCAAAAAAGGACATTTGAAAATGTCACATTTGGCTAATGGTTTAAACGCTTCATAGACTAAACATTTAAACATTAAAGTTAATCAAAAAAATATTCTGCAGATTAATCGATAATGAAAATAATGGTTAGTTGCAGCCTTACTGTGAGCTCAGAGCAGTATTTTCCTTACAACTTATATCATCAGAACAAAAATGATGAATTCTTTTGTAAAAGTCGAGCTCTTTAAAGACGGTTCTTCAACTCCTCCAGCGGTGCGAGTGTTTTCAGATCCCTAAGACGTCAGTCCAAGTAGAATTTACATTAAAATGATCGTGTATTTTCAGCATATTTCATGTTAAAGCTCCTGAAAACCTGGTTTTAAATCTTTAAATTCATCTGTGGTTATTATTTATTGATATTTGAACAGCTGATCTGCTTCGTTAGGACTATGTGAGTGAGGTTTAATCAGATTTGATCGACACACAGGTGTATGTGACACCACCACCTTCAAATAAGCCCCACCTACTTCAAACCAGAGAAAGACTGAAATGTGAAATAACCAAAACTGTTCTAACCTCGGCGGAAACGATGTGTTCCTCACTTAATACATTTTCAGGCCGTTTAATTATATATCAGTGTATCGTGCTTTGATATTTCAAACCCGTCTAGATATGAAGCGACCTCACAGAAACTCTTGAGATTCTTCTTTATTTTAATCAGAATCACTTGTGTCCTCCTCCCCCAGCTTCGGTGATGCCCCCTGCTCCTTCAGAGAAGACGCTTCCCGCCGGCTCAGATTTCTCCTCCAAAGCCGTTTTGTGTCTGATCGAGGCCGTCGGGCGCCGCTGGGGTCTGTACGAGACCCGGGAACGCTCGCAGCTCTTTCAGAGCGTCCAGGAGGAGATGGCTTCAAAGGGCCACGTGCTTCCTGTTGAAAAGATCCGCCGCAAATGGAATAACCTCATTGTCACTTACAAGAGGGTAAAAGATCGCAGCCGGGAGACGGGACACGCCAAAACCTCCTGGGAGTTCTTTGATGTAAGTCTAAGAGTAGGAAAAGAAACCAGAGTCCATCTTTGTAAAAAAGCATCAGACATTTTGTGATATTTTCTAAATAATGTTGGGGCTGATTTGGTAACCGGGGCAGGAAATGGAACCGGATCAGGTCTGAGTTCCGATCAAGAAACCGAACTCCATGTTTACCCATTGACAGCTGTGCATGCAGATGTTCATTCGTGTGTAAGGAAAGCTGCATTGATTGAATAAATCTCTCATTGGCAGACTGTTGCGCTCTACTTCTTCCCTTCTCATGTCAAGTTCCTCGGACGTTCATACATAGTCTCTTTACAGCTCTAGAAAGGTGAATACTTCTGTGAGTATATGTCACCTTAAGCAACCGAAACTAAGTCCTGCAATGCCGTCTTTGGATTTCTCCACAACCTGAAGCAGTAAACAAGTTGGTGAAGCAAGAGCGATAGTCTGCATCTAAAGACTTCAGAGGGTCGTGTTTTTATCTTTTATAGCGTTGCGTGGCTGATTAGCTACCTTAGCATGCTTTGCTAACTAACTTCCTGCAGTACTCTAGCATTACTTCCAAAAGCAACGACTGTGCCATTCGTTAACTATTTTGCTGGGTGTCAGGTTACGTTAGAAAAACACCAAATTAGAAATGATAAAGAACGCACAGCCCCCGGTCAGATAATAGCACTTAGCACTTGCATATGTGAAGCCTAGTGTTTGAAAAGTCTGCTCTGTCATGTGAATGGGTTCTTAGAGAGATGACCTGATGATCAGCTGATCTTGAATTGTTTAATTATGTCCTGTTCCCTTTTCTCACTGTAGCTGATGGATGCCACGCTGTGCGACACCGTCGGCACTCAGATCATCAACAACAAAAGAAACAAAGGTGGCAGCACCGTTTCCACGCTGCCTTGTCCTTTGGCTAAAATTGCAGCGAAACCACAGCTTCCACAGCCCCCCACCATCATCCGCCCCAACGGTGACTTTACTGTGACTGGTGCTTTGGAGTCAGTAGGTCAGGGAGCCGCCACCAGTCAAATCATCAGTAGCACTTCTACCATGAGCTCAGTGACTACAGCGACCGTTAGCCCAACAAATACCCCAGAGGTCAAGCCCCTGATCGTCCTCAACGGTGACATTGTTACCACCAGTATTCATCCAGCCACCATTGTGCCATCTCCGTCTTTTATCTCTTCACCTTGTTTTACAGAAACAGCCTCCACGTCTCCTTCCCTTGGCGCGACCAGTCACACAGACCTCAACACATCACGCTACGGAAGCCGCAAAGCTCCTTCCTTCTCATCAGGTGTCATCCCTTTTCGTCTTAGTGCGGCGCCAGTTAGCAACACTCAGAAAATCCTCGGCCTCTCCTCCTCTTTCTCCCCGACGTCCTCCTGTCTCACTTCTTCCGCTGCCACCTCGTTATCAGCAAAGACAATTTCAGGAACTGAAGGCCCGAACCAGAAAGGAAGCGAGGAGCAGAGCAGCGCTGTTTTGCTCCAGGAGATTCTGAAGCGTCAGGAGGAGCAGGCCTACCTGGATCGAGTCGCTCGCCGCAGGGTGGAAGCCAGAGAGAAGAGGCGCGAGAGGAGGGAGGTGCGGATGGCAGAGTCCCTCGGCAGGATAGCCACAGCCCTGGAGCTGCTCTCCTCCAAACAGGACACAGTCATTGCCCTCCTGCAGAGACTGGCTGACCGGAAGTGATGTCAGGTGAAAGGCTGGAAGGCAGCGGCTCTTTAACTTTTTTCCCATCCTGAGATCATGATTATGAAAAAGGTCTGACACTCAAACAATCATAATGGAAATACAATCATACGAACTGCTCACTTTTCTGAATGAAGGATAAGTGAAATGGTGTGTTGTTTTCAACACGCTTTACGTTTAAGTGCATCAGAGTTGCTGCACTCACATCCAATAAAAAGATTCTCCTCAAATGCTCAGTTAATATGATTTTGTCTGGGTGAGCTACACTGGAAAGATTTTTATTGTTAGAAACAAAGTAAAAGAACAAAATAAAATGAATGAGATCTCCATTTCTTTTATTAAAAGAAGACTGAAATTGTTTTACCTTCTGCTTGGGGCAAAACTTTAAGAAACTTAATTAGGAATTGTTACCATGTTTACCAATTATTTCTGTATGGTATATTATTTAGAACATTTCATAATAAAATGAGTAGTGGAAGAAAAAAATACTCATATCCTTTAGTAAAAGTACCAGTACCATTATCAGCGAAAGTACATCAAGTATCAGAAGTAAAAGTACCTCTTCAGAAAAATGGCCCCTGTGAACGATGTGAAGTCCTGGACTTATTGCCGTTGTTGTCCCTGGTGTTTTCACACTCCGTCAACTTTTGTACAAGATAGAGACACAATGTCAGACATTAAGAAATATCACAAAATAAGCGCAAACATAGACGACTGAATCTCAAGAACAGACTATAGAACAACTTTATTCCATTCCAAGAATACAGAGAGTAATCCTCGCCCACCTCAGTCTTGAATCTGTGAAGATTTAAATTTGCTGCACTGCCTCTGGTATTGTGAGTGAGTTCCTCCCACCTTCTTAAAATAATGTAAAAAGCTAGGAGCACACCTGTCCATTAAACTAACTGGGAGCCAGTTAAGTTGTAATAACTGACACCTGCTGACATGACTCCATGGCTCAAGCCTGATGAAGTTGAAATACTTAAAATGGAAATACTCAGGTACAGTACTCAAACCTGAAACTTGTACCTAAATGCAGTGATTGAGTAAATGTCGACGAGAAACTGAACCCACTGTGGAGCTCTCTAATAGGACATCTTCTAAACCAAACATATCGGCCACTAGAGGGGGCTTTTTATCTACTTTTATCCACTTGGTTGTTGGTCGGCTGAAGTTTTCACACATCTTCAATAACCATAGGTGTAAATAGTTTCCCTGTCATTTGTCACAATGCATCAACAACTCAAAGGCTGTTTCATGATCAAAGTTTGATATACATGTATGAATTCACTGCAGTGAAAGAGCCACAGTCTGTACACAGACGATGATTAGACTCAGTATGTAGTTACAGTATGTAGCTTTCATTTGGTTCACATCAGTTCACAGCCAATGCAAAAGAATGCATTCATTTTCTCCATCAAAGCACTTTAAATCATAGCTATTTAAAGTAAAAGTTTTACTGTTCAATACTTTTATTCCACTAATCATCTTCTAGGAAAAAGATTTAGACCATTGAACCTGTGAAACTTGAACTACAGGATCAGTGTCCTGCCCTTGTGACATTCACTGCTCACACTTTCACTTTCAGTCTCCTGGTTATAATGTGTGTTTCTCAACAGCTACACAGCAGCAGGAAGAGGGCTGAGGAGAGAACCAATCAGAGCAACGAAACTTCACAAAGACCTTAGAAAAACTTTATACTTTAGAAAAACACTGACACTATATTTAGCAGCTTTAGTGATAACACATCAGCTTCATCTGCTTCTGCCGTGACCCCTGACAGCATGCCTGGTCCAGAACAAAAGGATGGGGAAGAAGGTAAGTGTGAAAATGAACTTTAATCCCTCTTATATTTATATAAGTTCATTATATTTATCATCTCCTACAATTATCTGTTATTTTGGTTAAGCTTTTAGCTGCCCATTCAGAGAAAAACCTTCTGGGAATACTGAACACAATAACTTATATATTCTGAAATTAAACTGTTGCGTCGGTTTAAAATCTGCTGATCTTTCATGGGACAACTGTAGCCACCAACCACTTATTTAACCTAATCGCAGGAGTTATTTTTGGATGAGGAAGAAAGCTAAAGGCAATGTCACAGGAATTCTTGTCATACAGGTTGAACAACTGCAGCCAGGTCAGAAACAAGAAGCGTGGTTTAACTGGGGAGTGTTTTTGTTTCCAAGACTAAAGCTCTGAAGTTAAAGGAAGTAAAAGACATTCATTGATTTATTTATTTATCTAAAGATCAGGTACCTTAGATTCATGTCTTGCTTTTGTCTCAGTTATAGTCACACCTGGTGGTATTACTCTTCTGCTTTCCTTTGCATATGTAAGATGAGATTTGGAGTATAAACATCTTAATATGGCAAAGTAAAGTATTGTTAATTCTACATAATAACCTTTAGAAACACATACTTCACAGTCCCATAGATATAAACCATTAGGACTCCTCTGTAAGTAGGTCAACACTGGATCTTAGAGTCAATAGTTTTTGTTAATAATTAATATATGTTGTCTTTGTAATTTTTTACATACTAAGTATTTGAATTTCACACAAGAATTACTGAAGATTTTTAACATTCATGGGTCAATTTTAACACATTTTTAAACGAGCCCACAGGTCGTTTGTGCAGCAGCTTATTATGACCCATAGTTACGTTTTGTAGTTAGTGGTCGCAGAAATTACGACAGGACCAACGGCAAAAGCGCGGTGACGTAGTATAAACGAGACAAAATCCATGGTAGGAGGTGGATGTTGTCGATGAATGGGTCAACAAAACACAGGAAAATGACTCAGGATATCGGTGTTCGATTCCCATGTGAGGCCAGATTTTTACATCGTTTCTATTATCCATGACCGTTCGTTGTTATTATTGTAACCATGACAACAAAGATTACTGAAGTTGAGGAAGTACTTATTTTAACCCACATCATGATCTTTTCCCAAACCCTAACCGAGTAGTTTTAGTGCCTAAACCTAACCAAGCCAGGACCGTTACCATAGTAACCACAGAAACGTTCCGTACGTCGCTCTCTGTATAGTCGCGTGTTTATCTTGGTAACCATGACAACCGAGGTCCAGTAAGCCTGCCGCCGAAGGGGCGCTATTTCAGGAGACACTCCTATGGGTCGTATGAGAGCATTGAAAAAACGACCTATATGGTTGTTTAGATTGGAGGACTTGTTGGGAGAAATACAAAACCAAGAGAATGTTTCACATATGAAAAAACATACCAACATGGAAGTTTAAAATTATGAATAGTTTGTCATCAATCATTATAGGTTCATTTAAGGTATACCCATCATCAAATTATTAGAGTAAGAAATATTACAGTAAGATATTACTCTTTGTGTCTTAGAGTTCAGACTTTAGTGAAAACTTACACTTTTAAGGAAAAACTGGAACGTGACATGCTGAAATATTTTCATCACAACAATAAGCCTGTGTATATTCTCATTTGTCCAGGTCATAGTATCCTAAAGGAGTTTTTAAATCGAAAACAACTGGACTAGGTTATTTGTCTGTGAAGACGTTTCACCTCTCATCCAAGAGGCTTCATCAGTTCGTGTACGCATCTGACCAGGCTAGGACTGGTCCGAGGACTGGTCCGAGCCATCTATGTTAAAATAGAGAAACCATCCCTCAACAGGGGAGGAGGTCTCAGACACCACCTATCTCCAATTTACAATGCTGCCCTTTCATCCCTTCCCAGGAGACTCAACAATCTAGCCTCCAAGAATAACAACTGTTCACAAGTGACATGTGACTCCAACGACTGTCGTTATAACACAATAGAGCACTAACGAAGTCGAAACCAATTTTCCACCAACGACAGTCATGCAAACGACTGTCGTTGACACTTGGAGCACAAAAGGGAACCAGTGACATCATCATCCTTGTGAACGCCCACAAGAGGTTAAATACCTGGGTCTCCACACCAGAAAGTAGGACCAGTCCTAGCCTGGTCAGATTCGTACACGAACTGATGAAGCCTCTTGGATGAGAGGTGAAACGTCTTCACAGACAAATAACCTAGTCCAGTTGTTTTCGATTTAAAAACTCCGTCATCACAACAATGGAAAAAAAAAAACAGACCAGCCAGGTCATTTAGAAAAACCTACCATATACGACTTTCAAAGGGTTAAAACACCAAGTTATAGGATATACTCCACCATATACTGCACTGGGCACCACATTCAGTGTATTGACCTGTACTGTATACTACCAACAGCAACAAATGTTGAACAGTATTTAAGAACAAAAACTAATGTGAAATGAATGATTTGTTGGATTGACAGAGGTAAAGCCCCGGAGGATCATGCTTCTTGGGAAGAGTGGAGCAGGCAAGAGCTCGAGCGGGAACACGATCCTCGGTAAACAGGCGTTTAAATCAGACATGAAGCTGACGAGAGTCACTCGACATTGTGAAAAGGGTGATGTGGAAGTTGAGGAAGTGCCTGTTACTGTGATCGACACACCAGGGCTTTTTGAGAAAGATGGTGACCAGAAGGAAATAACTGGAAAGATTCTGCAGTCTGTCAGATTCCTTGAACCAGGACCTCACGCCTTCGTATATGTAGTCCCATTAGGAAGGCTGACTCAGGAAGATCAAAATACCATCTCTCTGATCCAAACAATGTTTGGCCCGAGAGTGTGGGACTACACCATTGTGCTGTTCACCCACGGGGATCGTCTGCAAGGAAAAACAATAAATGACATCATCACCGAGAGTGATG
The DNA here is from genome assembly GCF_021018895.1 of Seriola aureovittata. NCBI lineage: Eukaryota > Metazoa > Chordata > Actinopteri > Carangiformes > Carangidae > Seriola > Seriola aureovittata. Next base: position 23,711,751 of record NC_079380.1, read on the forward strand.
ACAACCTCCGCAACTTCATACGTAAGTGTAGTGGCGGCTTCCATGTCTTCAACAACAAAAACCCAGAGGACCTGGACCAGGTGACCGGCTTCATGGCAAAGATCCAGACCCTGGTCGCCCTGAATGGAGGGAAACATTACAACAAAAAGCTGTATCCCACAAAAGAGAGGAACATCAGGGAAAGACAGGAGAGAATCCTGAAGGAGAAAGAAAAGGAAATCACCAACACGGAGAAGCAGCTGGAGCAGCATTACAAGGGGGAGGAGCTGGAGGAAATGAGGAAGGATCTGTGGAGAAAAGAGGAGGCAGCAGCAAGACTGGCTGCAGAGAAGCAGGGCATATACGTGGTCCTGTCACTGTTAGTGCTAGCAGTGGTTGTGCTGATCACTGGTTTAGCTGTTTGTTCGGAAGCAGCTGTGGGGCTGATTGTGGTAATAATCACTTGGATTTTCTTTAAGGGTTTTCCAACATTTTTCAGAAAAATACCTAGCTTTCGAAGTATACTGAATAAGATCTCTTAGCTTTCTTGTTCCTCTGTGAATAAGGGGGGTTGGGTGAACAATTGAGGAGGGGGGTGAGGTGGAGGGTTCAGGGTCACATACTGTGTACAGGTCAGAACCAGTGGTAGATGATAGTTTGACAGTTATCAGGGGAAACTGTATCTGTCGGTTCTAGACCTCATTTGACTTTTCTCTGACCTGATGTATAATCTGAAATCGATCTGTTTTCCTGTTTGACTTGTTATAAATGATTGATCAATGCTTTTAATCTGCTGATGAACGCTTTCATTCTGTTTCCTCATGCTCCATTACAGCTGTTCGTTTGTCACAACATAATACGAGACATCTAATGTGATATTTCATCTTTTCCTCTCATTGTATTCTAATAGATTAGAGATTGAGCCATGTGATGCTTTACTCTTTCTTTTATTACAGTTTAAATTGGTTTGAAGTCTGGCCTCTAACTAATTTAATCTCCTTATAATTGATTGCTCATTTATTAATGGTTGACCACTGATTACTCTAGACAATAACTGATCAACTGATTGTTGATTAGTCGGTATTTTGACTTTCTCTCACAGTTTGACAAATGTTTTGGCATTTGTTCCACACATATATTCATGTTTCTGATATCCGTTGGAAATAAATGCTAATTCTCTAATTGTGATTGTTTTGCCTGTTTTTTGGTTGGTCAGCTGAAGCTCCTCCTCATCCAGTCATGTTGTGGGCGTGTCTGCTGCTCAGAGTTTCACATTCATTTCCTGTGTTAAGGGGCAGCAGAGGTAAGTCACTGAGTTTATCTGTTGTTATTCTGCTGATTGCTGAACAGATGTTAAGTCAATTTTGTGGTTTCATGCAGTTTTGTGAAACAATTCTACATGATCATAATAAACACGCATAAACCTGCGCAGGTCTGCAGCAGCCGGGGATGGATTTGTTGCCGTTGCGTAACGTCATGGATAAAACTGCAGCGTACTGTGAACAATAGAGCCTACATAAGAAATACTGACTCTATTATTCTACTTTCCCGATCAGACGTGGCGTCCAGGAGAAGTTCCCCTCGTTTGCAATAATGTCTGCAGTCTCTCTCTCTGTTCGCTGCGTGTTAAATAATCCACATTATGAAACACGCTATGATCGGATTGTTTGTCATTAAATCTTCATTAGTCAAAGTCACAACCGCGGATTCGTCATTAGAGATTAAAAGGAACAACTTGAGGAGAGGAGTGAAGTAAATTGTGGCGGGTTTAATCTCCTCTCTTCTTCTTTCCTGGCTCGTCGGTGAAAAGCCTCTGACCGGTTCCGTTTCCGCCTCATTTACCGTCAACACACAGCGACTGACCCACCGCGAGTTTCTGGTTTTAAAAAAATGTCTCTTTCTTTACGAAGCTTCCTTTAGAAATTACAAGATTCCCGCGGTTTTAATTTGTCTCAAAGCTGTCGAACTTAAAAACAAAGAAAATACCAAGAAGTAAGATGCGACCAATGTCTGGAATATGGATTTAACACTTGGGACTGTAATTTATTAAGTGGAAAAGAAGGTGGAGAGTTACATGGTGTAGAACAGGAATATCGCATTTTACACAGATAAACACAGTCTAACACACATTTACATTTAAGTGAGTGTGTGTGTGAGATGTGTTGATTACAGATGGAGAGATGGTGTCACTAATGATGAATTGGGTACAAACATCTGTGTACTAAAACGACAACAACAATAATAATATTATTAATAATAATAATGATAATAGTAAATTATATAGCAAATGACTGTGTTTTATGAACTACATGCACACCGTCCCACCGGGAGGACAGGTTTGGAAATTACAAACAAGTTTGCAAGGGATGGCTGAAGTACAACAAAAACAAAAACAAAAGAAAAAACAAAAAACAATTGTAAGAAAAAAGGTAAAAACAAAAAAAGTGGTCTTGGAGTCACGCAGCTTGAAGAGCTTTGCGGACAAAAAAAAAAAAATGCAGAAAAGTTTTCAGAACAAAAATGTTCCTCCGTTCGTTGGTTTTTGAGCGTTTGCTTCTCAGGTAAACGGTCACAGTTTGTCCAGGTGAAAAGGCCTCAACAACTCAACTAAAAGCTGTGTGTGTTTCTTTAAAGACGACAGAATGAAGACGAGAAATAGAATCATTAGTGATGACGAAGAAGAAAGAGAAAAAGAAAACAACGGCGGGGGCAGGAGAAATAACCAGAGGAAAAGAAAGAGAATCAGTTACATTGAAGATCATTATGCTGATGAAGGAGGTAGGGAGGAAGATGAGGAAGACAACGAGCAGCTGGGCCCATCTGCCCAGAGCACCCGACACCAAAGGGCGCAAGTAAATCGTGAGTCCATTTTCTTTTTTTGAATGTGTTTTCTCAGCAGAATCTGTAGTGAATTCTCCACAGAACATCGTCTATGACCTGAAAACACATTCACAATATTTTCTTGTAGAGTTCTGATAATGAATATCCTGAAAGTCAGCTGTGTGTGTGCATCACCTGTGTTGTGCACTAATGTCAGTTCATGCTAAATCTAGGCATGCATGTGACCTGTGGAGGCAAAGAGGGCATCCTGGACGTAGAGAAGCTGGGCAGGAGTGAGCACAAACTAAAACTTTAAAGTTCACATCAGAACTTTTTAAAAAAAAAAAAGTTTTTAATTTCTTTATTCCTTCATCCTCTTCTCTTTTTGTTTGTGATGTGTTGCTGGACGGCGACGCTGTGTTCAGGTGAGGACTGTATTCAGTGTGAAAGCCACTGGTTTTCTCCGTCTGCCTTCGAGGACTTTGCAGGTAAAGGCTTCTGGAAAAAATGGAAATCAACCATTTTCCATAAAGACAAACCTCTGCAAACTTTGTTTGAGGTAAGACTTTTTTCTTTTTGTCTTTTGTTTGTTTCTTTATTTCTCATTTCTTTTATTTAATCAAAACCAGCACTAAATAATTAATAATCACCATTATCACAGAAAGGAATATTAACCACTCAGGGATACAACAGGAGAAGAACTGACACCACGAAGGTAACTTCACTTTTGAATAAGATATTGATTGTGTAAAATAAATGTATCATACTCAATATCTACTATAAACTATACTCTCCGATACTATGTCATCAGATTTTTTTCTTAATTTCTCCAGCCCAAGAATTTCCTGTTGTCGATTTCAGATTCAGAAAGCTCCTCTGAAGGTTTGTCTTCACGTTCTTGTTTCTGCAACTCAAACCAGAAATTGAATTAAACTCGAAGCAGAGTGCACGCCAACTTACGATTATTCATTTTATTACAAAGTAGTAATTAAGATATTAATGTATCTCTGTCAAAGTAATAGAAATACAATCTGAAGAAGAATTGGAGGACGATGATGTTCTAGACGAAGACTGGGTTCCGAGCAGGGAAGAACTGGTGCCGGAGCTAGAGAAGGGAGAGGAAGAGGAGGAAGAGGAGGAAGGGGCTGATGGAGGAGAAGCTGAAGATGAGGACGTGCCAGCTGTGACTGATAACGGCAAAGCCAACAATGTTTTTGAAGGTGACGTTTCCCACAGGAATCTGTAGAAGCACGATGATTGACATTAATGTTGGCATGTTAAGCTACTGAGTCGCTTCTTTTGTGAACGTATGAATTTCACTCTTCTTCTTTCAGAAATGGAAACACATTTGATCCTTTCAACATCTGCGAGAAGTGCTCTGCAGCCAGCTGTGGTTGTCCTGAAGAGGCTCAGAAAGGTGAGATGGAGAGAAATTCTTTCTTTCTTTGGATTACGACTCAAAAACACCTCGAAAGCTTTTCACACCATTAATGTTTCTCTCAGGACGAACTGAAGTAACTCACTGAAATCACTTCCACGGTCACTTCAAAGCTTCAGTTAAACAACTAGTTCAGCTGTTGTTTAGCATGCTAACTAAAGTTTAGCTAATGTTAGCATGCTAAACAACATACTAAGATGGTGAACATGGTAAATAAACATGTTATAACTTTGCCGTTTTGGGCATGTTAGCATGCTAATGTTAGCTTTTAGCACAGAGCACATGTCTGTGTCTAAGTACAGACTGAAGCTGCATTCAGACGGACAGAGGAAGACTTCGCACCAGTCTGGATGTATTATAAGAACTGAATACTGGACTTTATAAATATAAAACCCCCGTGAATTAAAAATTAATAACGCAAAGAGTAATGTTCATTTTCACTTTTCTTTTCATGTGGAGGTGCAGGTCATTTCTTTGCTGTAAATCACTTTGTGCAACATTTCTTATATGACAGTTGCTATACAAAGTTTATTATTATAATTATTATAATTATTACTATTATTATTATTATGTCTATGGGGAAAATGTTTTTTCATTGCAATACTGCAAGAGGCCACAGGACAAGTCGGCTAAATGGAGGTGCTGTGTCCAGCTGTTAATACACGCCCCTAACAACCATTTTACAACTGTACCAAGTGTAAGCTAGCTTGCAGCAGATGTGCCGACTGTGTTAACGGGAGTGTGTCTGTGTGTTTGTGTTCAACTCAGCGACTGACTCAACTCAAAACTCACAAAAAAAACTTTGTCCACATTGGTTTTAGTTTTAAAACACATCACCTTTGCTCGGTTGGTGATTGTGTGTGTGCTCTGCTTCAGACCGAGAGTGACCGACAGTCCAGCTGCACACAGCATTCACAAGGTCTGTAAATGTTATTTGTCCAACTCGAGCCACCAGAGGATACTGTAGTGTGTAATTAAATCAGTCTGATTTAGAAACTACAGTAACCCCACTTTGTAACTCCAGCAACTCTGTGGTTTGTGAACAGAGAGTTGGTGTCAGCCGCTGGAAGAGGGAACACAGAGTGAAGAGGAGAGAGAGCACGACGGTTCAGCAATAGACGACGTTTACACCACAGCAAACATACAAACCGACACCTGCCAGATGTCAGGTATTCAGGAAGAAAGAAGTAAAAGAGATAAAGGAAAAGATGGACAGACAGAAATCAAGACTGAAACGGGAAATTCTCCGAGATCTGCATCAGCTACTTCGTCCAAACCTGACACCGTTAATAAACCTGTAGACACTCCATCCATCAGCGGCCACACTGCCAACGCCTCCGTCACTGGGACACAAACAGGTTTTGCTAGCGACATGATAAGTTGGCATTACATGAAGATTCAGTTCCTTCTCTGGTAAAATGGTTAAAAGATATTTTTTTTTGTTTAATTGTAATTTTTGTCTCCTTGTTGGAAGCAGAGCATTGTGGGAAAAAGGAGGAAGAACAGAAGAGAAAAGAGCATCTTGACACGTCAAGCTCTGAAGCCGACGTTCAACCCTCTGCAACTGTAAACGTCCGAGACGCAACCTCAAACACAACGACCACACAGGACGAAAGCACAGAAGCAACGAGTGAGTAGCTCAGAAAACATATATATTCTCTGTTTTTATGTCTTTTTTGTCTTAAATTACAATTTTCCATAAATGGCTTCGACTATCCGTGCAGGAGATTCCACTAAACCTCAGAGAGCGCCGGTTGATGACCCGGGACACACAGGTGCCACAACCTGCGGCCGTGATGAGGCACAATTACAAGTGATGAATCAAGACACAAGGTAATGTCTAATAATCACGTTATTTGGATGAACGAAGATGCTTAATTGATACTCATGGCCGTAAAATATTTTTCTTCCACAGAGATCCGCAAACAGCCCGAGCCTCGGACACGGAGGGGGGTCCGTCCTCTAGACGCTCCGCTAGCATTAATCTGGACACACTGGATCTTGATCAATTAAAGCGAGAGAAAATAAAAATGCAAATGAAAGTTTTAAAACTACAAGAGGAATATTACACTCTGAAAATTCAGGAATTTAGAAAGTAAAGTTGTTTATGTTTAGGTTGACAGTCACTTATGGACGAAGTGGGACAAGCATTATTCACACCTATTGCTTCATTATAAACGACAGGTTACTCAGGAATCACGGAGTTTGTTGTTCACTGCTCCACCTTAAAGGACAGTATGTCATGTGATTTTAATGAATTTACAAAAAGCATTTGATGCTGTGGCTTTGTATCCATCAGCACTGAAATGGTTTTCTTCATACTTACAAATATACATTTACAATATATATATATATGTACATACATATACACAAGTATTGCTTGGAATGATTTTTATTGTTGGTTTTATTGATGATGGTACACATTGTGTTTTTTATATGGATGTAATTGTAGAACGATATGACTGACTTACCTGGACGGCTGCATCAGAGCTGTTGTTTTTACATAAAGGAAGGATGATGGGTCTTTGCTGTGTTGTCCTTGGGTTCTCTCTCTCTCTCACCATGATGAGACTCCCTCAGTGGGCGGTGCTTGCTGTTACCTCAAAAGCAAGTGGTGAGCCGTCGGCAGGAAATCCCAACACACCTTTCTGTGGAAGGTGTGTGCATGTCTTTGCCCGAGCACCACCTCTGTGCTGTTGTGTTGTTTTTTCTAGAGCTGAACACTTTGCAGATTTGTTTCCTACTCTGCAGAAAACACTACAACACTGGGATGAGGATGATGAACATTTGAAAAAGAGAAATGGGTGTGCTCTGACTCTGAAAACGATAAGTAAACTAGTGTATCAACAGAGTCATGCTTTTATGTTTTATGAGAAAACCTGACTCAACGTCTGGTGACAACAGGAGTTTACTGTTTCATTACACATGACAAGGACACGAATCAGCTGTCACTGATGTCAATATTAAAATGTTTTGGAATATCTTTATAATTTACTGGCTCTTTTACTTGGCTGATCTTACAGCTCTTTGTTTACACATCTCAGTGAAAATGATTTGAGTTCATTATTAACCTAAAAACTGAAGATTCACTCCAGACCATAAGTATGTGGACAGTTATGAATTATAAATGAGAACAGAAGTGCTCTGCACAGCTGCAAACAACATTAAGTACGCCCTTCCCAGATAATGGAGCTGGTTCACTTGGCAAACACAGTGATCAATAGTAAAGCAGCTTACCTCAAAGCAAGACCCCACACGTCTCAGGCTGCGGAGAAACCCAGGTGCAGTGTGGGAGAGCCGCGCCCTGAATCCAGCTGCCAATCAATTTTCTCAAATCACGAAAATACCGAAAGTCAGTATATTTATTACCATGTTTGCATCCAGGTGTAACAAACACTAAAAAACACAATACAGGTCCTTATTTTGTACATTTGTATTTACAGATCAATCTGAGAGCTTAACCACTGCTACAGCTGCTACTCTGTCATATCTTCTTCTTCTTCCTCCTCCTCATCATCTTCATCAAAGTATTTATCCTCTGCGTCTCTGCTGACAATGTCCAAGTTGTCGTAGTCTGGGTTCTCATCCACCTCGCTGTAACAGACACAAACACAAACACTTACAATAATCCCTTCACCAGCCAGTGTGTAGGATTTTTATTATAATTTCATTTCTGGTCTTTGAATCAGAACTTTCAGAACATCATTAATTCACTCGTAGTTACTATGTTGTATTTCAACTACATTGTATTACTATAAGGACCAATTTAACATTTCACCTAATTACATTTCTGTTTTTTAATCTTGCTTCGATCCAACTTTTTCTTCTTTAATGGCCTCAGATGTCCTGATCAGGATTTATTAGATGTTTTATTCATACTTGTACTTGACTGTCAATTGTTTGATCCGCCTAAATTAGCTCTAAGCTTGATAGTGCACCACCTAGTGTCTGTTTAGTGTATGGTGGTGGTGGTGGTGGTATTGTGGCTGACCTGTAGTTGAAGTCTTTGTCTTTGCCATCTAGGAAGCGCTGGTGCATCTGACTGATGAACTCCTCCCTGAGCAGAGCCTTCTCCTCGGGGGTGGGCTCCCATTCCTTCTCCTGGACTCTATTGTCTTCAGTTTGAGCAGAGAGAGAGACAGAGAGAGAGAGAGAGAGAGAGAGAGAGAGAGAGATGCTGACAAGAGGCTTGGAGATGAAAGCAGTGAGATTAACTTCAGCACCACCTGTAACCCCCTCTCACCACCATCTTCCTCATCCTCGTCCTCTTCTTGTTGGCAGTCCTCTCTCTCCTGCTCCTCCTGCAGACGACTCTGGATGAGACGCTCCTGGTAGGAGTTCAGGAGGAGGTGAGCGAGCCCTCCCGTGCCTCCTGCTGGTGCTCCTTCCCCCCCTTGTGCACCGTCCAACATGGCCTCCTGCGAGCGCTCCAGCACCTAAAGCATTCATGAAATTAGCCAGAAGGTCCCCCCAAGACAAATGTAGAGAAAAGCCTCTTTAAAACTAAACTGAGCTGTAAATTATGAAATGAAACTCGCCTCCTCGTCAGTCAGGTATTGGCCAATATACTGTTCATACAACAGCGGCTCCCTGATTCGCATCTGCTCCTCACTGAAATATTGACCCTCTAGGAGAGGAGGTAGAGCAGAGGAATGAAAAGTTGAGAAGAAAAAACACAAGTTTCAGTTGAACACACAGTTAATGTAATTTAGGAGATATACAGTGTATACTACAAGACTACCAGTGATTGTTGAGGTGGCAGCAGATACTTCAGCCATGAATATGTAAAACCAAAACTATCTGCATAATACCACCAGAGGCAAGTGGAGCCCGTACCCTTCTGCAGCGCTCTGAGGGCAGCGTAGCGCTGGTTTCGGACCCTGGTCCTGTTGGTGCACGCGGCAGCTCGTCTCTGTATCACTATGCTGTAGTGATGGGTTCGTGGGTCTGAGATGACGTGGGCAAACGCTGACAGGTCCTGGGGCTTCAGACAGGCCTGGCAATGAAGGAGAGTAGATAGTGTTTAACACAATAACCTATATTATATTTGAGTTATGTTGGTAGTATGCTGAATTTCTTTCCTTTTGATGTAGTAACTGAAGTAATATATCATTTTAAAATCACAACCAAAAAGACTTGTTGAAATGTGATAACATCTTGGATAAATTTGTCATAGTGAACACAGAAAGAGACACCTCTATTCACAATCCTGAAATAGCCAGAGATAACTTTAAGGGTAAGGATTAACTTTACAAGCTGAAAATATGTTTTGATGCCACTACCAGCATTTTAACCCTGTTCCGCAGTAACTGTTTTGGACCTATTTCTGATTGTATTTGCCTCTATTTAATGCATGTCTCTTAATGTCAGAATATTTTACACTTCAGTTACTAAGCAGTATACCTAGGTGTCCTTTTGCAGCCAAGTACAGTATGTGGGCAAGTAAACACATAGAGCCGTGTACACATACATGGTACCGCTCCAGGAAAACCAGCGGCCTGGTCCTGTACTGGTGCAGTAGCTCCTCTTTGCGCTGCTGCAGGGTCAGTTCAGCCTCTCCTATCTGCTGGCTCTTCACCAGGCTCCCGCTCATGGCTATGGCTTCACCATGGCGTTTATACAGGTGGACTCAGCCTTGCTCACGAACTGAATGAGTAAAACAGAATAATGACTGTCATGCCAACAACAACGGAGCGCGGCGGGCGGATATTTGCATAAGACGTTAATTACAAACCGCCGGTTCTGCTGCTGCTGCTGCTCTCACCGCGGTGTCCCGCGGCGGCCGCTCGGTGTCTGCGGGGCGGCTGAAGTCACATCTCTGGGTGCGTGTCACCGGTTCTTCCGTCAATTCGCTCTCGTTTTCACTCTCAAACGAACTCGGTTGTGTTTTAGCAGGGGGTTCAATTTCGCCCCACATATTGAACGGTGCTAACCAGCTAACTAACCTGTTTCCAGTAACTGTGACGTTAAGCTAGCTAACGTTTACGTCCGTTGTCAGATGAATTAGCGGTTAAACTCTGAATGTGTTGCCGAACACACTGACAGACTTTCACCATTTATATGAACATTATCGCACGGTAATTATATACTTACGTACAGATTAATTACAGGCATGATTTTGAAGTTATAGTTTACTTCTTTAGCTAAATGTTTTGCCGCCATATTGGTCCGTCATTATTATTGACCCCCCCCTCCCCGTGACCGAAAGAACCGTTCCGTCCGGTCGCCGAAGCACCTTTTCGCGTGGTTTTGTCGCCCTCTGGTCGCAGATCCGGTACTAGACACAAAATTATAAATTATTTATAATAATTTAGACACAAAATTATAAATTATTTTGTGTCAGTAATTTATAATATCACTCACCATTCTTTAATAACACATATGCCAACTATTTACTGCCTCTGTGGAAGTGTATGAATATGAGGAAACATGCCGGTTTGATGGACTCTGCTGTCCAAATGTGATGATTTTATAGACTTTTATGAAGTGTCACTCTTTCAAGCAGCAGAGTGACATGTTATATAGTTATTAAAAAGAAAAAAAAGATATTAACAGTTTAGATAATAATTAATTATGACACATTATAAGTATATATATATATATATATATATATATATATATATTATATTCTGTGCAGCCGCTTCACCGTCATCAGTAGGAGTTGTATTTTGAAAGTTTTAACAGGATATTCTTTTTTTTTTCTTTTTTTTTTTTTTCCTCATCCCGGTTTACTTCACTGTGTGTCGCACAAAACTTGAAGTCTTGCTCGGATTCGTTAGAGATGGACAATGAAACGTGCACCGTGCGGGAGCGAAGATAACACCAAGGTACGTATTTACAGCAGAGCCTCCGGCTGACTGCACCGCATGCTGCGTGACGCCCCGCACTGTAGCTTCATGCTGTTGTCTGCAGACAGTCCTGTCCACCCTGACAGCTGCCTGTGGACTGCTTTACGTTACCGCCAAACACTTGCATCGGACACTATGACAGCTATAGCATTATATTTTTCTTTTTTTAATTTTCTTTTGCTTTTATTTGAATTGTCATGGATAGTTTTTGTCTTGTTTTTAGGCAACAAAAACTAAAGAAGAACCTTTAACATCAAATTTTTTCAGATGTAATAAAGACCAAACACAGCTGGGCTTTTTTTTTTTCTTCATCTGCAACATCCCAACTGTCCTTAAATACTGAGCAGAGTTGGTTGTAGTTAACACACAGAGAGAGTTTTATTTTGAAATGTTTTTAATTAACTTTTTATTATCTGGAGCTCATTTGTTAAATACTCCACCTGTTTCCATGGAGACGTGTTCTCATTCATCATGTTTGTGTCTAATGCCATCTTTCCTGTTATTTACTCTCTCTCCGATTTTAGTGCAAGTGGATCCATTGAGATGGAAATCCCCGGGAGCTCGTTCACCAGCAGATAAAGACCAGGTACGTGATTATGAATATTTACTGGCCTGAATCATGATGGATTTACTGTTTAAATGTTCGAGGTCGTCGCTTTTCTAGCTTGAGAGGACTTCGCTTTTCGGGACAAATCTGCAGAAAGCCATGCCAAGTTTTCCTTTTTGAGTTGACACAGTGACAAGTGTTTGAATAGCCAGCACTCAGTACATCGTTTACATTCCAGCACAAACACGCTGGGATACTCTGGAGCTAAATTAAGCCAGTGCTGCCCCTCCAGTCCTCCTGCTGATGTCCCATACAGTAGATTTGTAGCTTGAAGCCTGACTGGCAGGTCTCTGTGAAGAGTCTCTGTCCATGTTATTGTAGTCATGTGCTTTCAAATCAGACGTTCGTATTACTACGACCTGAAATGAGTCACATGGGTAGTTTGGGAGAAATACCAGAGAGCCAGAGTCGTGTGCTGAATCCCAATCAAATTTGGTACAAAGTGATTACATTTTGGTGGTTCAAAGGTCAAAGGTCAAGGCCAGTGTGACCTTACAAAGCACTTATTAGCCACTACGCACGACTTTACTCAGCAATTATGACAAAATGTCACACAAATGGTTCATATTTTATCTATTTTATCTATTGTTGTGGATAAACAGGTGTGTAACCTGGAACTAGTCTGAGTGGCGGCGGCACGACGACCACGAGGAGGTGATACTAGTTTAATTCCGATTGAAGATTTCAGGTCAGCTGATACGGTCTGGGGTTTACGTGCGCCGACACAGAACTCTCATAAACACTTTGGTGATTTTACCAGCGCAAGCAAAAATAAATATATGAAGCAAATGCTCAGTAATAATGGAATAAATGCTTAAAATTTAAATGAGCCATTTTAACTAATCTCTCTGGTCTTGAGAGTTAACACAGTGGTGATACAGAGGCTCCACCCTATAGTGTTTCCGTTTTTAATCAGGTCTTACACACATGCTTGTTTAGTTAATTTACAATGCAAACAGTGCTGTCATACAATTATCATGTTCTATTTGTATTTTTATCAAAATATATTAAAACTACTTTAAATCTTGTGTTACACACAATGCAACAATTTAGGACCCAAAAAGTAGGAACCAGGAAGAGAGGCAGCGATGAACCTGACGCACAGACAAACAAAGGAATGACCAGGTTCACACATGACACCAGGAAAATACTCAGAACCAGGAGAGTCGGCCGTCGTGTCCGTAACACGTTGACACAGAGAAGGAGTGAAGCACCAGGGGTTAAAACACCGCAGGCTTCTGGGAGAGTTGATGAGCTGGTGGACAGCAGGTCGGCCACAGGGCGACACGCTGCTACGGTGTTGTAGTATTAACAAACCTGACAATAGACTCATTAAACAAATCATTATTGGGATGTTAATTAACAATAACAATAACAAGTTGCCTTGTTGTGTTAGTTAGAAACGAGTGCGACGACTCATACGAGCCGGGCAAGAAGAGCAAAGAGCGGCGGCAGCAAAACCCACAAGGATCAGGACCAGCAGACTGTAGTGGACCCGGGGGAGAAGTCAGGGCCTCAGATACGTTGCCATGTCAACAGACATTACCGGGAACTTGTTTGCTTCAGGATGGCAAAACGAGATTTATTTTTAATGGTATGTAGCAGTGCTCGCAGCCGTTAACTGAAGGTCAGTGTTTCCCCGAAACGCCGAAAAAGGCCAAAACTGTTGTTGTGATGGGAATGTTTTGTCAGGGGTTGTATTACCGTTTTATTACCGTTGTATCAGCGCCAGGACTCTTACTCTTACTACTGCCGCTCGTCTCTTCTCCCTCAGCAGACCGTGTAATGCTTGTCCAGCCATCAAAGGATGTGGCGTGGGATGAATCTGCAGCTTCAGGTTTGTTTTTTTGACCTTATATGAAACGGGCGCGGGAGGACGTGAGTGAGGTGCGTAACACAACACTGGTGTCAGAAAGAGAAATGAGAAAAATTATCAGTGTTTTTTACAAAAACAGTGGATATCATGACATTTGTTCCCAGGAATAATAGACATGGCTCGCTTAGCAACGAGCTATTTTTAGTTTGAAACTGCAGTTTAATGGTGTTTTAGCAGTATGCTTGTTGACAGAGGGAGAGAGCACGGGACAGTTCGTGTACGACAGACTGTGCAAATGTCTGTCAAAGCTTCATCTCACTACAGACTCTAATCCTTTTACTTTCCCGAGATAAACAGAGTCTAAGAAAGTCGATGAGTGAATCCTTACACAAATACTGCTTCATCAAATGACGTCAGCAGTTGCATCATGTTGCATTTTTAACCCTCAATAAAGTAAATTATTATTATTATAAAGTAAATTATTCAATCTCAACACTGTTAGAATCATTTTAATACCTTGTTATAATAAATGTAAACAAATCAAACTGTGGTTTGAGGTAAAAACTGACAGTGTTTTCTTTACACAGATGTTGTAATTGTATTTTTACCAATGACATGTTAATGCATTTAAATTATTGTAATTATGATTTTTGATATAATGGCCTCTACCTGTTGATTCTATCAGCTGTGAACCTCATTTGTTCGGTACAAAATATTAAGAGTATATTGGTGATATCTGGTGAGGTGAATGGAGCAAGGTCTGTTATTAAATTCAATTGTTGTTATTTAATGACCTTGTCAGTAAAATTCAATGAATTACTTTACAATATATATATTTTTCTGGGGTTTTTACTGGTAAATTTTTCAAGTATCTTCATTTATACAATGTTTTATATGTGATTTTAACAAAAAACTGGCTGGAAAATCTCCAGTACCATCGTCCCAGACCTGATGTTATGTTTTTAATTTTTTAATCCCTCCATCCATTTCCTGCTGCTCATCCAGCTCCATGTTGTTTTTAATGATTCATTAATTCATGAAATTAATAGGAATTATTATTAATCACAGACAAATATAGGTGTATAGATATAGATATATAAACCAACTGTCGTACGACTGTGAAACTGTAACAAGTCAAGTTAAAATATTGTCTCTCAGACTTTTTCAGTTTTAGGAATAAATAAGTTTTACTGGATCTTCCAAGTAATTTGTTTCAATTTAACTGGGATACTTTATTTAGTAAATGTGTGTGTGTGTGTGTGTGTGTGTGTGTGTGTGTGTGTGTGTGTGTGTATATCAGGGATTACCTTTCCTCTCTAGTATCCTGTGGTTGGTTTATTATGTGATGATGTTGCCACAGAGAGTTGTGGTATGTGTGTGTGTGTGTGTGTGTGTGTGTGTGTGTGTGTGTGTGTGTTCACAGCAGCTCCACTGTCTTTCCAGCAACTGTCTCTGTTTATGACGGTTGCCAATAACAACAGAGTGGTGGACCCTTTGTTGACGTTAGGGACATCAGGGCGTCCGTTACCTCTGTTCACGAGGAATGAGTCATTTAGAGAGAGAGAGAGAGAGAGAGAGCGAGAGAGAGAGTGAGAGAGAGACAGGGCGAGAGAGTGAGAGAGAGAGAGAGCGAGAGAGAGAGTGAGAGAGAGAGACAGGGCGAGAGAGTGAGAGAGAGAGACAGAGAGAGAGAGAGAGAGAGAGCGAGAGAGAGAGGAGAGAGAGAGATAGGGTGAGAGAGCGAGAGAGAGAGAGAGACAGAGAGAGAGAGAGAGAGACAGAGAGAGAGAGAGGCAGAACTAAACAGGGGGTAATATACTCTATCCTATTTGCCCTCGACACTTGTGTGTTTATGTCTTTCTTCACTCTGTAGGTCTGTCTGTGAGCCTCACTCTGATACTCTGGTAACCATGGAGACCAAGTTTGGAGAGAGCCCAAATGCAGATGCCTCCATCCCCAGCCCTCAGAGTGAAGCCGTGGCCAATGAGCTGCGAGAGTTGTCCCTGCAGCCCGCCCCCAGCCCGCTGCCACTCACAGACAGGAGGGGGGGTAAGTTGCTTTTTTTTTTTTCCCCACAAGAGCAAGAAATAGAGTTTGTTCGGAGCAAGTACGGAGATACTAAGATGGCGCAGGCTCCACATTTGATTGAGGGGTGGGGGGGGGTTCTTCCTCTGTATCTCCAGAGACTGTGAGACGAGTGTCCAGCAGACGTCTGCAGAGGAAGACAGGGGGTTCGGTGTAAAGGCTTGTCCAGTCTCTGTGGAGCTGCTGGCTGAGAGAGAGTTTACATTTCGGACATACTAGGTCTCCCTTCACATGAACGCACTGTAAACAGCAAAGCGCTGTCTCCTACGTGCACGAGCACGAGCGTTTGACCAATTAAAGTAAACTGTGGGGTGAAAAATAAATATCGTTATAATCGTTTATGCGGAGAGAACCGGATAATCCACAATCACTTTTACAAATGAACTCAACTTGCGTTTTTCTTTTTCCTCAGAGGGAAACAGAAGAGAAATCTTTGTTTTCGTGTGTGTGTTTCAGATTCAAGGGGGATCACGCTGCAGAGCCTTTGTGTTTTATTTTAAAGGTGCATGTCACCACCTTCTGACCAGTACAAGTACTGCAGCCAGCATTTATTCAGTTAGACAGAAATGAATGTGAATCCACAGTGTCTGGGTGAACAGAGCTCACCTGCAGCCCCCTTCAGATCCCATTAATCAGCCCTGAATAGCCCCTGTGTGTGTGTGTGTGTGTGTGTGTGTGTGTGTGTGTGTGTGTGTGTGTGTGTGCGCACGTGCATATGCAACCTTAGACCCAGTGTGCACAGATGAAGAGGTTCTGGATATAGCGATGAGACCAGCTGGTCTTGCTATTTAAACCAGTGGGAATGATTACAGAGGTTAAGAGGAAAGAGAGATGTAATATCAGAGGGGGGGGGGGGGTGTTGGTCGAGGGGGGTGTTGGCCGGGGGTGGGGGGGTGGGGGGGGGTTCTTCCTCTGTATCTCCAGAGACTGTGAGACGAGTGTCCAGCAGACGTCTGCAGAGGAAGACAGGGGGTTCGGTGTAAAGGCTTGTCCAGTCTCTGTGGAGCTGCTGGCTGAGAGAGAGTTTACATTTCGGACATACTAGGTCTCCCTTCACATGAACGCACTGTAAACAGCAAAGCGCTGTCTCCTACGTGCACGAGCACGAGCGTTTGACCAATTAAAGTAAACTGTGGGGTGAAAAATAAATATCGTTATAATCGTTTATGCGGAGAGAACCGGATAATCCACAATCACTTTTACAAATGAACTCAACTTGCGTTTTTCTTTTTCCTCAGAGGGAAACAGAAGAGAAATCTTTGTTTTCGTGTGTGTGTTTCAGATTCAAGGGGGATCACGCTGCAGAGCCTTTGTGTTTTATTTTAAAGGTGCATGTCACCACCTTCTGACCAGTACAAGTACTGCAGCCAGCATTTATTCAGTTAGACAGAAATGAATGTGAATCCACAGTGTCTGGGTGAACAGAGCTCACCTGCAGCCCCCTTCAGATCCCATTAATCAGCCCTGAATAGCCCCTGTGTGTGTGTGTGTGTGTGTGTGTGTGTGTGTGTGTGTGTGTGTGTGTGTGTGCGCACGTGCATATGCAACCTTAGACCCAGTGTGCACAGATGAAGAGGTTCTGGATATAGCGATGAGACCAGCTGGTCTTGCTATTTAAACCAGTGGGAATGATTACAGAGGTTAAGAGGAAAGAGAGATGTAATATCAGAGGGGGGGGGGGGGTGTTGGTCGAGGGGGGTGTTGGCCGGGGGTGGGGGGGGTGGGGGGTGAAGTGATGAAAAACTATTGGCTGAGGAATATGAAGTGAGAGGAAGAGCTGAAGACTCCTCTGAACAAACGGCGGTGGACAGGTGAGGCTGGGGGTCGGTGGAAAACTTCATGTTTTTGGAGCCGCAGTGCGACACACGACTCTTACATCTGACAAACATTCAACGCATGTTTTTGCAGCTGCAAAAATATGGTGCCATTATTTTTAGCAGTGTGGAGGAGAAGGGAGAAGGACCTCACTTATTCTGGCTTTGCTTTTTTCATACAGACTCCAGTTTGAGCGACTTGTGGATCAATAGTTAATAACTGCATTTTAAGTTTGGGGCGAATTCCTCCTCAGAGGCCTGTTGGAAAAAACAGAAAGACAGCTATGAGACAGGTAGATTATATTATTTTTAATTATCGAAATATGCTTATTGAGCAGTGCATCATAATAACATGCATGACAGCTCCACCCGGGGGCGGAGGAGTTGGGGTTGGAGATAATTTGACACTTGTTTACAGCTCTCTCTTGTTTTAGGAAGCGCACAGGTGATGAAACTGGAGATGAGAGAGATATGTAGCAGTAAATAACAGTGTGTGTGTGTGTGTGTGTGTGTGTGTGTGTTGGGGGGGGGGTATGAAAATAAAACTTTATAGCCATAGTTTAGATATTTAAAATGAAAATATACTCTATAATTTTAAGTCTCTATCAGTCTAAGATGTTATAAGTCACAGTTTATATGACCCATGCTGCTTCTCTACGTCTCCGTGGCCTGAATGGAACAAATGACCCGTGTCCAGATATCAGTCAGTATAATGTCTTGGATCCTCGGTGCACCGCGGCCTCAGAGACATGCGCTCACATCCTGCAGAGTGGAGCTGAGGGTTTGTTGAGTCAGATTTTTAATGAACACACACAGTCACGCAGAAGTTCACAGAAGCTGCTTTTGGCAATGACCTCTTGTGACCTCTAGTCTCGCCCTTTCCTCCCCCCCGTGACGTAACCGCAAATGCACGAACTCCACACACACACACACACACACACACACACACAGCCAGACATGTTGAAGGTTAATGAGGTTAAACACAAAGGTCAAGCACTATCTTGGCAAGAAAACGCTCACACTGTCCTCGTAGGATCGGCTTTGTGCAGCGTTCACTGACCGAAGGGAGTCTGGTCGTTGCAGTGTCTTGACATCGGGGGACGTGTCGGGATGTTAAATGGCGAGGTGAAGCTCTAGAAACGGAAGATCAGTCGGATGCTCCATCGCTTTGGTTCAGACTGAAGCTGCTGGATCGATTTTCATTAAGTTTTGTTCAGACACTCGTGGTCCCCGGAGGATGAATCCTCACGACTTTGTTGATCCTCTGACTTTTCATTTAGAGAAACCATGAGGTTGACATTTGTTGTTCGGAGTGACGTGTCTCAACATCTGCTGGATGGATTACCACACAGTTTGGTGCATAGTTTAAACACCTTCGCTGCTAAACAGAAACAGAAGGAGCTTCTTACTACTGAATCTACAATATGTGTAATACAATACAACAATATGTCCTGGAAGGTTAAAAGAGATGTGTGGTAGCCCTGAGAGCTCGATGCTCTGCAACTTAAAAAACATAAAAATACACAAATGTATTTTACAGGTCTAAATTTCAGAATAGTTTCCTAAAATTTTTAAGACCTTTCCTGCAAAAGAACCGTGTAATTATGTTTTAATGGCAGTTGATTCTTTCCAGTTAATTCCTGCCACACACAGACTTTAGTCTTCAGTTCGTCCACAGCTGCTCAGCTGAACACGCAGAAAGGTGAAATATAAAAAGTTTCCACTAATGAATGGATATAAACTCATTTAATTTCCCTATAATTAGTACCAAATCACATCTTTCTTATCAGGAAACATTGTAGGAAATTAAAAACCTGTAAAATTTGACACACAGGGAACAATAGTCTTAAAAAGATCTCAATATTAATCTTAGAGATGTTCGGACGGTGTCCACTTATTAGCTCGTTCTGAAGCTTTCAACCGCCTCCCACGGTCGGTGTGGAGCGGAGGCAGCCGGGTCGCTGTGGTGGCTGAGCTGACACAGTCCACGGCTGCAGACCGCTGGATTTGGTAGAAAGGTCTGGAAGAAGAACGTCCAGCGTTCAAAGTGCAGCACTGACCTCAGCCGACCCCGAGCTGGAGCTCTGCTCCTGTTTATTGATAAACAGCGATTAACATGTGAAACAACCAGACGGAGCTGCGTGGGTGGGAGAGAGAGAGAGAGAGAGAGAGAGAGAGAGAGAGAGAGAGAGAGAGAGAGAGAGAGAGAGAGAGAGAGAGAGAGAGAGAGAGAGAGAGAAAGACAGAGAGAGAGACACACAGAGAGAGAGACAGAGAGAGACAGAGAGAGACAGAGAGAGAGAGACGAGAGAGAGAGAGAGAGACACAGAGAGAGAGACAGAGAGAGAGAGAGAGAGAGAGAGAGAGAGAGAGAGAGAGAGAGACACACAGAGAGAGACGGAGAGAGAGAGAGAAGAGAGAGAGAGAGAGAGACACAGAGAGAGAGACAGAGAGAGAGAGACAGAGACAGAGAGAGAGAGACACAGAGAGAGAGAGAGACACAGAGAGACACAGAGAGAGAGACAGAGAGAGAGAGACAGAGAGAGAGAGACACAGAGAGAGAGACACAGAAAGACAGAGAGAGAGATTTACAGTCCACTCTGAGCCCTCGGCAGTTTGTTGTCTTTTATCTCCATGTTTCTGACCGATGTGAGGACGCACTTCACAGAGAGACTGACTCACACAGACACATTTTTCAGTTTCACTCTGACTGTTGCATAAATTATAACGACACAGTGAGTGTTTGTACAGAGTTATCGCACGTAGATACACACTTTCTGAGAATAAACAATCGCACACACCTACACACACACACCTACACACACACACACACACACACACACACACACACACACAATCACATGCAGCAAAGCAGGATTATCCCTGCCAGCGTTTTGGTGGGGGTCTTATCGGAGGTAATGGCGGATCAGAGTCCTGATTCATTTCCCCCTCTCTTCTCAGACGGAGGAGTTCTTTGCCTGGGGAAACCATATCTCGCATATTAACACGCTCAGTAACGAGGACGCACACACGGACACATCGCCCTCCACATTTAACGCCGCTGTGCAGATTCTCATTGCTGTGAATCAGCAGTCTCCAAAATTTACATTTACATCTACAAAAGCAGACGCTTCCCAGCGTGTATGAAGCACTGCCGTCGCCACATTATGTTTCTTATTCATCAACGTAATTTGAACATGACGAGCACTGTCGGTTCATTGTGATGCTAACGGACAGATGAGGAGAGAGCGCTGAGGTTTTTTTTTTTCACCTTGAAAGGGCCGTGTCTCCCATTTTAATGTCGTATCATATTATCTGCTGTCAGCCGGGACAGAGCCTTAATAATGGAGATGAATGAAACTGTCAGTGGACGGCAGCAGGTGTTTTATCCTGACATGCAGGCGGAGAGAGGAGATGACGGCCGAGCTGAAAGAGAGAGATAAAGGCAGTCTAAAGGCAGACAGGTAGTCATCACTGACCCGCAGAGAGGCAACACATCAGCTGCTGGACGCAGTTATTATCATCATCATTATTATTATTATTATTGTTTTTAGAAAAGGCCTTTAGCCCCGCCCACCACCTGCTGGCTCCAGGTGGACAGGTGAAAGAGCAGAGAGCATAAAGATGGTGAGAGGAGGAAACATCAGAGAGACTCAGTCAGACCCAGACTCAGAGGAGACCAGAACCAGAGACTAGCAGACGGGTCAGAACAGTTAGCATCTTTTCAGAACGGTTAGCGTAGTTAGCATCTTTTCAGAATGGTTACAGTAGTTACCATCTTTTCAGAACAGTTAGCGTAGTTAACATAATTTCCGAATGGTTAGCGTAGTTAGCATCTTTCCAGAATGGTTACTGTAGCTAGCATCTTTGCAAAACAGTTAGCATCTTTTCAGAATGGTTACCGTAGTTAGCATCTTTTCAGGACAGTTAGCATAGTTAGCATATTTTCAGAATGGTTACTGTAGTTAGCATCTTTGCAGAACAGTTAGCGTAGTTAGCATCTTTTCAGAACGGTTAGCGTAGTTAGCATCTTTTCAGAACGGTCAGCATAGTTAGCATCTTTTCAGAACAGTTAGCATAGTTAGCATCTTTTCAGAATGGTTACTGTAGTTAGCATCTTTAATTTGTTGATTTTGTTTGTTAGCTTGTAACTGGTAGTGACTGACACAGTGTTAGCAGTTATGCTAATGCTAATGCCCCCCCCCCCCCCCCCCCCACAGACATTACTACTCCAGTAGTTTTTGTCAGTATTGGAGGTTGAAAAGAAGTAAAACAAGACTGAAAGCTTCTAATAACTTTGTTGCTGAGCACGAACATGTGAGACAAGTTCAATGGAAGATTTGAGAGATTTGAGGATTATTGTTGAAATCCAGAGTCTGGTGCTATTTTGTATTTCTGCTTACGTGCCTTAAAAACATTCCTGATTAATATTACAAAAAGAAAAACTTTACATTTAAAGCTGTTAAAACTTTGTGGGAAGAATCTCTCAGCAGCTCAAACATAACAGGTCAGACTCCGATTGATTTGCCTGAGCGTGACGGACTTCTCCGTGGTCCTCGTCATCGTTCACCCTGTGAAGAACACGTCTGACTCATGAATGTGAGCAGCAGCTCTGCCCTCAGTTCATTCTCATGCTGAGCTATTCATGCCGCCTATCAAATGTCAGCGTCTATCTCTGTACATCCATAAAACGGTAGCCTTTTGGTTTGATTTCTTGTTGCCGGTTCACGTTACAGTCGTGCTCATGATGCCTGACAGAGGGTCAAGGGTCAGGTTTCAGATGATCTGTGGATGTGCCAGAAGGAGTCAAAGCAGTGGGTCTCCTCCTCCTCCTCCTTCTCCTCCTCCTCCTCCTCCTCCTCTTCCTCTACCAAACAAGCTTTAATCCTGACTTTGAGGAGAAACCTTCAGACATGTGAGGAGGAAAATAATGAACACAAAGCAGAGACAGGTGGGCGGAAAGACAGACAACCAAACAAAAAGGAAGGAAGGGGGAAAGCAGACAGGAAGGAGAGTAGGCATGCAGAGCGGCAGCAGGTGTGTGTGTGTGTATGTGTGTATGTGTGTGTGTGTGTGTGTGTGTGTGTGTGTAGTGATTTCAGGCCTGAGGTCATGACGGCAGAGAGGTGTTCACACAGGTGCAGCGACACCACACTGAACTCAGATCAGCAGTGCTAAGTGAGAGGAATTTGGTGAGTAGGAACGGGCCTGGGCTCAGAACGTGTGTGTGTGTGTGTGTGTGTGTGTGTGTGTGTGTGTGTGTGTGTGCTCGTGTGCGCCTGTCTGTGTCCGTCAACGGCCGAATGACTGAGAAGAGCAACAGCTGTGACGGACACACACGCGTCTTCAGTCGCTCCTGTAGCTGCAGCAGCTTTGTGTTCGTACGGTCTTTTTTCTCTTACTGCCGTGACACGTTTAGAGAGGACGCCGACAGAGTGTCTCCTCTGTCTGATCGAGGAGGTTCTCAGAAGAAACTGGTGGAAAACGCCTGTTGAGATGAGGAGGAGAAAACTCTTTTGAGGGTTTTTGATTTCAGAAACTTTGCAGAACCTTTGCTTTGAAGAATATTCCTTCATTATCCAGCAGGTTACCTGCCGTCACAGAAGGATTACCTCGCTCTGTTTTGCGGATGTACAGACAGCTGCGGCCGACCACCGGCTTCTTCTTCTTCTCGCTATAATTTCCGTGGATGTCTCATTCGGCACTCGCCATGCTGGAGCACCTGCCCTGTGTCCGCATTGACCCTGCCCCTTTCAGGCCTCAGCCAATCAGCAGCAACATGGATGAGAGAGCCATACGGTTTGAGCTGGAGCGCCAGGCCTGTCAGAGTCTCAGACAAGGTGGGATACCTGTACACGTGTCACACTTGCAACACACGGGAGCTTTTAGAATCTATGTGACCTGCTGCTGTAGGTTTCTGTCCATATTATATATTACATATTACAAACTGCAGAGACTGTTTTTAGTGTGACGGCGCTCCGTGTGTCGAGTGTCGTCCAGGTTTATTTTCTGGGCTGAGGTGTTAAGTGGATCAAATTCTTTACAAGTGGCTGGGTTACAGCTGGGGCTCAGCCAGCCCGCGGGACAGCACACTTTGCCCCGAGCGCGTGAACTCAGCAACCCGCTGACTGTAGCGCCGCGGGCCTCGCAGCAGAGCCGGCTGCACGGAGAGAGAGGAGAGGTCAAACCCTGCGAGCGCTAAAGATTTTAGAAGTCAGTTTTCATTTAAATGTTTTAAAAACTTTATTCAGCAGCTGAAACAAACGTGAATTTACAGAGCGAGTTCCTGCGTCCTGTCACTCGGCCTTTGTTTTTAAAGCGAGCTCTCACAGAGAGACATTATGGCGGTTCAGACTTCACCAACCACACAGAAAGATCACCTCCACCTACTTCCACAGATGTTTTTTAGTCTGTAACAGGAAGGAGTGTGAACTGAATAAGACGGTTCAGTGGTGAGTCGAGTTGTGGCGACGGACGACCACACGGATCCTGTGAAAGTGCCAACGTGTGCTTTTAACAAAACAAACATGGATGACAACCAGCTGCTTGCAAAACCTTTATGAGAACCAATGCAAACATTTGAGATTCTCTTCATGTGACACACTGTAGGATTTTTATGTGACACAGACCCGGTACGTCTCGGTCCGCCGCTTGTCACAGCGAGCGTCTTTTCTCTGCGTGTCGGCGGTTTACAGTAACGGTCCTTTTAGCTCAGCTGGCCGTCCAGAGGGATCGTGTTCCCGGTGGTTACAACATGGACACAAATAGAAAACTGAGAAGGAGAGACGCCGCACAAACAGGCAGCGAAGGAGTGATGATAGTAAAGTCAAGTTTACTTGTACAGCGCTCAATAACGGGATCACTGAAGCTGAAACTAACAGATGTAATAAATGAACACGAGCCTGAAGAGTTTGGACAAATTTGTGTCAATAGAAATGTGTTTAAAATCTCTCTGAAGAAGTGTTTTGAAAGACGACACCGACACTGAGGAGAAGGTGAGGGGAGCAGCACCGTCCATTCAGAGCTGAACGGAGGTTTGACTTGCAGAATGAAAAGAAAGTGATGGGGAACTGAAATATTCGGCTTTACAGATACAGAATAATATGAGCAGTGTAAACACTGGTGCTACAGGTGTGTGTCAGCAGGTAGTCAGGGGTCGGGGGGGTCGACCCCTCACCTGCTGTGCTCCATGTGTTTGTCATATACCTGTTTGTTAGCTTTTAACAAAGACACATAAAACAAACAGAAGCACAACTTGCAAACACTATTGTGCATTTCATAAAAACACATACTTATACTTACTAAAATTCAAATTGTAAAACATACATATATATGAAAAGGAAAAGATGTTCAACAGCGTTAAAGGCCGAACACACAGTCGACACTTACAACAGGGCTGGATTCACCGTGATTTGGAGTAGACAGATGTTACCAGCTGTGGCTAGCTAATGGCGAATGTATCGCCATCTCAAACAACAAGTTTGTCTGGGTTATAAGAGAAACCTTTCTGAGATCGCTCGGAGCAGGAGACGTTTTAATTAGCAGCCTCCAGACCCAGCTTCCACACAGATGGGCCTTCGTGTGAACAGAACCTGTAAACGATGCTAATGTCTGAAACGCTCCTTCGCCGTGGAGGCAACGCTGGGTCACTACTGCTACGTGGCTGGACACACACACACACACACACACACTGTTACATCCGACTTCTTCATAAGCTGTTTACATCGTTTGGTTTTCCTCCTACGTGAAGCTTGTGCGTAAAACTCCCGTGTGATCATGAGAATTGCTGTTGGTCTGTGTTACTCTGCTGTGACTGAAGCTACACTTTGCTCTTCTGCAGCTGCATCGCAGCAGTGAGCACTCTCCCAGAATAGATCCTGTATCAGCACATTGCATCACTTGCCTGTCATCTCTTGGCACAAATCATCTGCCTCAAAAACAAGTGGTTTCTGTGTGTGTGTGTGTGTGTGTGTGTGTGTGTGTGTGTGTGTGTGTGTGTGTGTGCGTGTGTGTGTGTGTGCATAGTGAACGTGGGCAATGTTTCATGATTGTGTGTGTATAATCACACTACGCAGCTGTAAGTGGAGGTGTTTATCTGTGCACGTTCGATGTGCACTCCCGTGTGTGTTTGTGTGTGTTTGCAAATGTTATGCATGCTCGTAATGAGTATCTACGTTAGTGTTTGTTTTGTCAGTCCGCCCTTGTTTGCCTGCAGGAGCCAGTTAAATCTTTCCTGCTGCCGAGGGGAGAATCTGCACCATC
Organism: Seriola aureovittata; assembly: GCF_021018895.1. Classification (NCBI taxonomy): domain Eukaryota; kingdom Metazoa; phylum Chordata; class Actinopteri; order Carangiformes; family Carangidae; genus Seriola; species Seriola aureovittata. Next base: position 23,737,420 of record NC_079380.1, read on the forward strand.
CTGCGTCAGCCGCGTCCTCACCGCAGGAATCAAAGGAATATGAATGTTTTTTTATCTCGGGCTACTGCAGGACACACTGAGGGACCGTCTGCAGACTCTGCTCGTAATAGGCCACAGCGACAGAGCCTGCTCTCATTATTACCAACTTAGTGGGCAGAAAATGTAGGCAATGCTCAAACACTACAACACACAAATCCTTTTTTTTATGCTGTCAAAAACATGAATTGAAAATCTAGGCTGCAGTTTAGAGCGTCTGTGGACTGGAGATGAGACGGAAAAGAGCAACTAGAGGGGCAAGTGCACGAGACAGATAAGAGCTCGTCCTGCTGTGAAGCTGCAAGACAGAAGAAGAAATGAATGACAGCGTTATATAGTCGCTTTTAGTTGATGTGAGAGAAACCAACAGAGAAGAAGGCGGCCATGTTCAGATGTGTGTTTGTGTAGAGATTCAGGTTTAGGTCCCATCCAGTGTAAAGGTCTGTGACCATGTGTAGTGTGATTATAGATCAGCTCTAGCTTCTATATTAATACTGTGAAAGTATCAAAGCCTCAGTCCACAGAGAAATGCACACAGCCTGTATTCAGAAACTGAGCCTTAAAACCAGCCGTCAGGACTTCTGGAACTTTGTGATGTCACAACAAAGCAGTCACCAAGCCCCGCCCACCTGGACCCACCATCCAAACCTTGCAGGATTTGGTTTCTCTGAGTGTTTTTACCTGAAATCTGCTTTATTTTTATTGGATCACTCAGAAAACAGTCAGCCAATCAGAAGAGAGATTCTGACTCTGTTGATCAAGTGACGCCCAGTGGGGTGTGAGCCCATGGCGTAGAAACGCTGTGTCGTGGAAAGATGAGATACACTTTGAATGTCATCGGGGCGATTGCCTTCAGCCCAGGAGGTACAGCAGTAAATTCTGACCTTATAGATTTGACCTTTGACCTCAGCTCTGATCAGACATAATGATCCGGCAGTAAGGGGAGCGGGATCTGTACGCTCTGTGTCTCACATCAGAGGAGGGACAGAGAGAGAGAGAGAGATTTGTGCACTCACTCAACTGTTGTTGTAATTGAATATTACCGAGTAAAAACGTGTGTGAACGCAGCGTATGGTTTACGCTGTGCAACACCTCAGCCACAGCTCTGCAGTGCTAACGTGTGAGCTAATGTAGCGAGTGCACATGGTCAGGGTGTGTGACACAAAGAGCCCTCTGCCCAGAAAATACCTCCAGGCACCGTATTCTGTTACACCTTAATGCTGATTTCATGACCCAGATAGAGCTGCAGATCTGCACAAGATCGTTTCCTGTCAATTCACATTTTCATCCTGGGAGTTCAGTCCTCAGACGTGCTGCAGTTATGTTTTCTTGTTTTTCTGAGAAGACGTGAGGGAGGCTGAGGCCGTGGTGAGTCAGAGCTAGTCACCTGCAGGGAGTCCTGAAGTGTCGGAGCTTTCTCTGAAATACAAAGTGGCAGAAATAATTCAAATGAATAAAAAGCAGGATAATTAAAGTTATATTGAAATAATGCAAGTCCTATGTCTTTTTCCTTTATCTGTCTTTGTCACTTTTTATGTCTCCAGTGATGAGAAGTGATGAATGCAGCAGTGAGGTGTGTGTCAAACACTTGAAACAGGAAACTGTCGGTTCATCTGTGTGTATTTGTGTGTGTGTGTGTGTGTGTGTGTGTGTGTGTGTCCTTCCCCCTTTTGTAGTTTGTGACATAACTTTCGCACGTCTTCTCACAGAGGACCACACATTCGATCAGCTAACGGTAGATAAAAACCTCTCTGAGTTCCTCCGACTGTTATTTCTCACTTCTGTCACTTCCACGTTTCACTCGCAGGCGCTCTGATGATGATGATGATGATGATGATGATGATGCGCTCCATTCATTCTTCTGCCCTGACTGACTTTTGTTTCTCTTCCTGTTTGTGTGTCTGTGTCCGTCCTGCTGTTCAGTCCTCCAGCTGAAGCTGCAACAGAGACGGACGAGAGAAGAGCTGGTCAACCAGGGAATCATGCCGCGTGAGTAAAAAGCCACATGATGTTTTTGACAAATATGTTGCCAGGTGAATTTTTAACTTTTCATTCAGTCATGTAAAATTTTAATTTAAAGACAAACAGTGTGATAATGAAGTGAGAACAGACAGAGGACCGAACATTAAACCTGTCGGCAACTTTACTGTAACTTTTCGGTTCAATGTATTTAGTTTAATAATTGTTAATTATATTTTTTAAAAAGTTTTTCCAGCCTTTCACGACATAAACACATAGACACAGCTGATCTGAAGCTGTAGCCACTATTTTCAAGGTTGAGAAATCTACCTGTTATTTTTTTGGCTGTAAAATGCCACTATATCGTAAAAAATGCCTTTAATTTCACAAAGTGATGGATAGAAAAAGCTTTTTTTTTACTGAACCAACTGTCCAAATCCCAAAGATATCCAGCTGAGTTTGAGGAAGCAGAGCATCAGATCTTGACGTCTGAGACACACAGGATGTTTCATTTATTCTTAGGAAATGACTTTAAGGTTGTTTCATAGCTGCAGATTCATTTTCTACAATACAACTTTATCATCCACCTGAGTGGGAAATCAACACTTGAGTAAAGAGTAAGGAATAGTTTACAGAGAGGGAATACCAGCGTAAAACATTAAAACTTAACACATTGCAGCTTTAGCTTCACGAGCTAGGTGGCTAATGAGGGCAGGTTAAAGATTGGACGCACGTCTCAGTCCGATACAAGACGATTCAACATTCTCCGACATGTCAAGTAAGTGATTGTTGCTCTGCAAACAGTTTCAACTAAACGTGAACATGTAACGTTGACGAGCGGCCGCCGTGTTGAACTGCATCAGCTTCAGCTGGCGGTGCTGGAAGCGAGCGAGCCGCTCTTCATTCGGTCGGCGGCGGTCTCCGCCTGTGAGAACCTGTTGTGTCGTGTCAGGTGTTTTTTTTTTTTTACCCCTCAGCAGTTTAGATTGTGGTTCAGACGGTGCCACCGTCTCCCGGCACGCAACAGTTTCAGTCTACAAAGTAAAGGTGAAGTGAGGTCACGCTTCAACTGCCACCGTGAAACATCCGCTCGCCGCCTCTTATCTGATTCAAAGTTTTCCTCTCGCAGCGTCGAACTCGCAGCGCTCAGGTTTGCCCCGACGTGACTTCTCTTCTGTTGCATCCATTCAGTTCAGCAGAACGTCAGATTTTATTAGACAGCAAGTCACTTTAGGAACAGCAGGAACATCTTTTTTATTATGAGAGAACAGCTGCGAATAACTGGACAGAATCAATACTAATCCCCTGTTGCTGAATGAACTTCAGCACAGTTTATTTCCACAAATACTCAAGTTCATAGTTGGTCTCACAATAGTCTCACAGCTTATTCAATTTCAATTTTTTATACATTGTCACACAGGAAGTGCGGTGTGCTGTGCGTCTTATCTGCTAGTTGTGGTGAAGGCTTTAATAAGCTGCCTGAAAAACTGTTTATGGGAACTGTTTTATCAGTCCACCTCGCTGTTTGCAGGGTTGTATTCTGTTCAGCATCACAAATACACACACACACACACTGTTTTTCTTTTTATAGCCGTTACAATACAACACCCAGGTCTTATCTGCTGGGGCAGCACGGCGGGAGGGCGACGCTAAAAGGAAAAGTAAAATTTTACCATCGTTAACAGTGAGGGGGACAAACTGTACAGCTGAGTTTCTTATTATCCGTGTAGGGAGCGTATACGTGCTGGTGTGAGAGAGAGAGAGAGAGAGACGGTGCAGCGGCGATGAGGCCGAGCGTGACCAGAGGAAGTGTCATCACGGCTTTCGTGTCTTGACTTCTGCCGGAGCTCTGTGAAGGAACTGGCTGATGGAAACGTTTGGTTTCAGCGGAGGCCTGAGGCGTGATGAGGGTCACGTGATGGAGAAGGTCGGCTGCGTAGTCGCTCTCATCAGCTGGAGGCCGAACTTCAAGCTGCTGGACCTGGTGGTGTGACGGTTGTTGTCATGTCACATCTGTAAATAGTGTGTACGTGAATATCCGAGTTGTAACCACGACACATTTTCCTGAAACATCCGATTTTGTGGGCGGTTTTTGCCTTTTATTTTGAAAACCAGTGATAGAGAGAGACAGGCAGGAAAGTCGGATTCAAACCGGCGCCGCTGTTGGTAGGACTGAGCCTTCACTGAACGCGCAGGTGCCGATCGTTCCCTTTGAACGTGCCACAAGTTGAGGTCATGGGTTAGAAACGCTGGTGCATCCTGGTGCCTACATTACCCACAATCCAACTTGACTGGCTGAGCTTTGGGTCGGACATTTCTTCGTGTTATGCTAGTAGCCTGAAGCGGAGATGAGGGGCGGGTTAACGCAGAGCCCACGTCTTTCTAACTCCTCCGCCCCAGATTAATTATTTTCCTCAACCGACGCCGCCTCTAGTGACATCATCTGAGGCAGTTTGTCAGATCTCGCCCCGCTCCCCGTGGAGCAGTCACAGGCTTTACGCAACTTTTTTTCGGGAGCCGTGAAACAGACTTTGATGCTTAAATCCCCCTGTTGACTTTAAAATAGGACTTTAGTTCTGTGAAGGTCAGAGTGAGGCCGGACCATCAGTCACTGACATTTCAGCTGCCTTCGCCCGCCACGTGACCTTTATCCTAATTGTCCATTCGGTCCCTGACGGGGACGCAAGGCAGGGGGACGAGTGACATCACAACATCTCTCCGACTCCCACCTCCTCATCCTTAAGTCTTCCCTCCTCCACTCCTTCTTCTTCTTCTTTCTTGTCTCCCGTGTGCTACAGCCTCTCCGTCCTCGCTTCATCCTTCCCTCTCTCTCTCTCTCATTTCACTCTCTGCACTCTGCACTTTATCTCCTGACCTTTGACCTCTTCCCTTCGGTCCGTTCCTCTTGCCGTCTTTTCACCTTTTCATCCACTTCAGTGTGTGTTTTCTATCTCCCGTTTACTCATCAGAATACTTCTCACTACACCACATCCTCTTCTTTCATAAAACATCAGACCTCAGAGGAAGTGCCCCCCTCCCTCTCCCCCTCCCCCTCCCCCTCCCCCCCATCGTCTCACAAACAGCCACATAAGCTTTGTCTCTCTCTCTCGCTCTCTCTCTCTCTCGCTCTCTCTCGCTCGCTCTCTCCATTCATCTGCCTGTCATTGATTTTTTAATTTTTTATTTCCCCTCTCCATTCTCCGTCCTCCTTTCTTCCAGATTCATGAAAAGGTTTTATTTTTCTCTGCTGTTAGCTCGTAGCGTGCTAACAGAGGCCTTTCTGGGCCTTATGATAATCCCAGTGACAGCTCTTGTTCTGTTTGCAATGTTTGAGTAGCATTTGTTCATTTCCTTCACCTGCCTTTATTTTTTATTTGATTTTTTTACGAGAATCTGCTGATCGTAATCTTTAATCTTGGCCTGTCACCTGATCTCTGTGTGTCTGCAGCTGCGTGTTTAGCGGTGTGCGGTAGAGAGTGTTTATTTCGACACAGTGCTAAACTAAGCGCTGTGTGACACCTTCCACTGGTATCACACTATGATATATATGATATATATCACACAAATGCATAAAGAAATACTTGAGGTTTCTCACTTTATGCTCATCTACACGTGGGTTTCAGTTATTTCCAAACACTTGTCAGTAAAAGCAAAAGAAAAGAGCAGAAAGTTATTTCTGTGTTTTTGAAGTAAACACAGAGTGAGAAGCTTTAATACTTGTTTAATGCTCATAAGTTTAGACTGTGAAAATGGCAAAGTCACTGCTGATTCATGAGGCTAAACTTCACTACAGGTGGATTAATGACCTCTGAGGTCATTAATGAGGTCATTAATCCAGGTGTTTTATATCAGTTTTCAGAACTGTGCAGAGAAATAATGTGGAAATGCTGAAAACTTGAAGCCTAGTTTTTGAAATTCTTCAAATTTCTAGTGAAAACAAACCTTCACTGATGTGGATGAATTGTTTTGGTGCTTTAAATGTGTTTATCAAAGTCTATAGGTTCATAAAAATACTCCAATATATGAGTAAAATAGATAAAAGAAGAGTCGTAGTGTCGTCTCGTCTCTGCTTTAACCAGATTTTAGAGGCTGTGAGTCGCGTACAGTCTCACAGTAACATGAGAGGGAAGGTGGAGAGTCGACTGATTCTCACAACATATAAACCATGTTTCTACTTCATGTCATCACTCAGATATTAATGGAAACACCCGTCGACCTCAGAGCGTTGAGGTAAATCTGCCCCAGTGACTCTGACGGCTGGAGAGACAGTTTCTCTGCTCTGCTTTAGTTGTGAGTTAGTGAGTTGTAAGTTAGTGAGTTGTAAGTTAGTGAGTTAGTGAGTTAGTGAGTTAGTAAGTTAGTGAGTTAGTGAGTTAGTGAGTTCTGCACGTGGATAAGAACCAGGTTTCCTGTTTCCTGGTGGAGGTGGAGGAGAGAGAAGCGATGCTGTTGTCAGAGTTGCTGCTTAGCTCCAGCAGGGTGAAGAAGCCGTGATGGAGCCGCTCGTGCACATAACGAGGTCTTTTCTCTCTGACCTCGTCCCACCACTCTCCATTTCCTCCCCTTTTATTTTGCCCTTCGGTCTGTTGTTCCATTTCTCTTCCAGCTGCCTCTCTCCGTTTATCTCCACTCCTCGTCTTCCCTCCTTTTCTGGTTCTCCATCTTCTTCCTCTCCATTTCTTTTCTGCTGCTGCTTCCCAAAACCTTACTCTGTGCTCATCCATCCATCCATCCATCCCTCCTTCCTTCCTTCCCTCCATCCCACTGCTTATTCCCCATGTAGCTGATTGACAGGCAGGTTCATACGCCCTCAGGGAGACCCCACGACCCCCCTGTGGATGGGTGAGAGGTTTAGGAGGGTTGACGTCCCCCGGGGGTTCGCAGGAGTGAGTGTGTCCCAGCAGCGTGACAGTGCTCAGCGACGTGAACTGAGGCTTGAGCAGGTACCAGCGGTCTCGCCCCGGGGTTGCTAATCCAGTCACACCGCTGGTGTGTATGTGCAGGAAGTGTGTGTGCATGTGTGTGTGTGTGTGTGTGTGTGTGTGTGTGTACAGTGCAGTCAGAAAGTGTTAAGGCAGCGTCACGGTCAGATCTGAAATGAAACTGTGACTGTGGAATTAAAGGTGCTGACTCTCTCCTGTAATTTGAGGGTGTTTACTTCCTGTCTGGTGTCCGGGGATTAAAGCGTGCACTCAGTTTGGGGTGACGTTCGTCCCGCTGCTCGGCCGACGTCCCGTCTGTACGTTCAACATGATGATGATAATGTCCTGCAGTGGAAGTACAAAGGCCCACACATCACACACAGGCCAGCTGACGTGGCTGTGGACTCGTCTCTGTGTTGTCACGCCTTGATATCTCCCCAGCGTCGCACCAGCGTCGCACCAGGGTCGACGGTCAGTTTCTGCACAAACTAACCAGATAACTCTTCTGTTAAATTCCCTGTTGCAGCAAGTTCATTTTATTTTGAGTTTTTCTTTTCCATCAGTAAAAGAAAGACGATTTACTTTCCAGCAGAACGTCACAAATAATCAACAGACTAAATAACGACGAGCTCAGTAACGTGTCGTCCTCTGGTTTGGTGTTTATACTGTGGATGACTGTTGAGTTTCTGACACTTTACGTTGTTTTAAGTTTCTGTATTGTAAATATTCTGAGTATCTCAGTTCGTGATGAAGATTGGTCCGAACTGTCAGAGGCGTGAAAAGCAGCAGCTTGAAATGTCTCGCTGGAGAATCGGAGGCTCCGGTTCGCTCTTTAATCCGCCTGCGAAACGTGGTCAAGATGTTTAAACAGATATTTTATCTAATTTTCCGTGACTTTCCGCTGCTTTAACTGCCGCTGTATCTGAGAAATCTCTGCGAGCAGATAAGATCTTTAATCGTTTTTAGAGAAAGCAGATTTTAGAAGTGTCATTCATTCATTAAAGTTATATTTAGATTCTTCTCAATAACCTGCCTGAACACGTCTTCGTACATGTGATATAACATGATTTAACAGTTAGAGATTCTCTTTTGTTTTCAGCCATAATGCTGAACCGTAAAGCCTGCGCCGATATGCTGAATTTAACTCAGCATGTTGGTGTCATCGCAGCCCTTTAGGCTTTTAGGTTTCCAGTACCACTAATCCTTGGGTTTTTGCATAATCATAAGCCCACAGGAAGTCTTGCTTGAGTCATTTGCGAAAGCTGAACAGAGTCCGTAAAGTCTCCTGCCGCAGAGAGGCTCGTCGGACCGGACTGCGTCTCGTTAGGTTTCTCCCTCGACCTTGTGAGTCTCGGCCTTTCACAGAGCCTGTGGCTCATGAGCCTGAGAGCGAGTTCACTGACACGCCACTCACATGTGAGAAAGGAAAAAAAGCTTTGGCAATGTAAGAGCAATAATCCTCGCCATCAGTAAACCCATTCACACTGAGCTGAAACCCGACTGAGGGAGCAGAGAGACGCTCACAGCCGTTCTGCTCCATTCTCCCTCAGAGGAGGGAATGTACACGCTGCTATGTTAATGCCCCATCTCTCTCTCTCTCTCTCTCTCTCTCTCTCTCTCTCTCTCTCTCTCCACTTCTTCTCTCTTTATTCCTCAAGCACTGAAAAGTTCAGCCACCTTCCACGAGCAGAGACGGAGCCTGGAACGAGCCCGGGTGAGTGCGGCGCTCCTCGAACAAAGAGACTCCTGCATGATCACGTGACAAAGGAGAGAAGCAGGAAGAGAGAAATAAAGAAAGTTAATAACTAGTGCAAAATATTAAAGTATCCACCAAAGCTCTTTTTACTCCAGGGGTCACGGATGATGTGTGGAAAAAATGTGGAGTAACTCAACGACATCTGAAGAAAATCTACTTATAATTTGTATAAATATATATAAGCTCAAAGTAATGGATAAATGATTCAAATAGATCGCTTTAAGTCATGGATCATTTAGATTATTGAAATAAATCACTAATGGATAAACAGATCAAATATTTCACTAAAACCTGATGGTTAAAGGAGAAATCTAAATGTCACGGTCGAGTTAAACAGTTGAATCGATCAGCTGTTAATGGATAAACAGGTAACAGATAAATGTTTCAGTAAGATCAGTGATTAACACTGACAGTAATGGGTAAATGATGGTTACTGGATACTGGTGGGTAAACTGGGGGGAAGATGATCGTGATGCAGGTGACGACGTCTGCGAAGGAGGAAAACAAGGCATGAAGTTAAAAGAAGCTCCTGGTCAGAAGAAATGTTAGTGAGAAAATGAATTATGGAAAATGAGGATGTGGTTTTAATCATTGTTCCCTCTCTTTCTCCAGACTGAGGACTATCTGAAGAGGAAGATCAGGAGTCGCCCGGAGCGATCTGAGCTGATCCGGATGCACATCCTGGAGGGTCAGTGCTACACGGCGCCTCTTGCTTTTTTATTTTAACACAGTGGTAAAAGGTTTCCAATCTTTTGTGGCGTGCGTTCTTCCAGAGACGTCAGCTGAGCCGTCCCTGCAGGCCAAGCAGCTGCAGCTGAAGAGAGCTCGCATCGCCGATGATCTGAACGACAAGATCTCCCACCGGCCGGGACCCATGGAGCTGATCCACAAAAACATCCTGCCTGTGCACTCCAGTATTAAACAGGCCATCATAGGTGAGTGCATGTTTGTTGTGTTACACACAGAAGCAAGTTACAACCAAGTTTGAAAAAGAAATACGGGCTCGAATTCACAGGATGGTGTGTCTGGATGAAAAATGTAAATCCGTTCAAGTTTCTACGAGCGAATCGTTTCCTGGTTTGTTGCCACTTTCAGCCGAACTTCAGTAAACTCCTCTCGCTGTGACTTGTAGCCGATTATAAGCTCAACGACGAGCGCTGAGTTGTTTATGATCGATTACAAAAAGCCAATCACGGGCCTCTTCACCTCCAGCACCAATAACAGGAGCGGCGTGCAGAACAGCTGGAAGAGCACAGAACAGCTGGAAGAGCACAGACAGGCTGTATTCATGCTCCTTCAGTCCACAGCTGTTCATTTATTATTGTTTGTCTCTTTTAAAGTCTCATTTTTTATCATAATGAACAAATGAGACTTAAAAGCATGAACTCATCAACTTTATTAAACTTTATTTCACAGTGGCCAATTAAAATCTGTTTGTTGTTGCCTTCCTGCCCCCTAGTGGCCAAGAACTTGTGGATGCAGCTTTAAACAAAACTCCCCCTGTGTGTAGAAGGAGGGAGACGTAATATAAACCCAAATGTGTAATATATCACAACACACCCACGCTGTGACAGGGTGTCCCTCCCGGCCCCCTCCTCCAGCTCTCCTGAACATCCTGCCGCCGGCGCTCAGGAGCCGCAGCTGTGCACAAACATCAGTGTTCACACACCTGAGCGTCGCCGCTGTGGGTTTAGAAAGGTTAAAGCGGGATTTAATAAATCGTGCACGCCTTCTCATCCCCGCCTGACGGACGCAGAGCGAGGAAGTAAAGATATCTCTTCCTCTCTTTGCTGTCAGTTTTAAATAGCCAGAGCGTCTGTTAATAAAAACTCATTATCTTTTATTAGGAGAGCTACACGCTAATTGAAGAGGTGGGACTCTAAATGAGTGAATGTGATTTCTCTCTGTTGTGATTTGACATAATGATCCCGGTTTCATCCGGTTCCATTACAACATCAACAATAAAAGAAACGAAGGAGCAGGAGTGTCGCACTTTTATTGTACACCTGTGGTCCAGAGGCCGCGCTGTCGGACGTCAGAGGGTGACATCAGAGACGCTGGGTCCAGCTGCTCGACTGATGTGCGGCGGGAAGATCCCTGAGATCCAATAAGATACGGCGTCAGTGGATTATCTCTGTCACCGCGTCACAATAAACACAACTGCATCAGCGTCGCCGAGAGTTACACAGTGTTGACATGCGAAGACACACACACACACACACACACACACACACACACACACACACCGGCGCGGCGCAGCGGTGGGGGAGTCATCACATTATTGGATCCGAGGGTATTAAATCAGCCCCATGTTGTCTCTTCATCGCCGCCCGCTGATGGTAAATGAACGGCTGCAGCTCAGAGCAGCTCCTGTAATTAAATAACACACCTCCAGAAGAAGAGTCTCTGTGCTCGTCCAGGGATCCGTGCAGGTTCCTCTATTCCTTAAATCCCTGTAAAGACTCATAAGTCTGCATAATAATGAAATGATTATATGATATCCCTCTGGGAAAATTAGCAGCAGGACCCCTGCTTTGATTCTTTGCATACTTTTCCTGATGTGTGTGTATATATATATATATATATGTATATACATTTACAGCATAAATTACACACATGATGCTCCAGATTTCTCAGTGTCACGTCATTCCTCCGAGAGACGCCGTCTGTCACAGCGTGGATGACGAGGCTGGATTTATTTGCCTGTGCTGGCAGAGAATTTAGAAAATATTCCAGCTATCAGTGAGACACAGCGCGGCTCATCCTCACCGAACCAAAGGTATCATCTTTATTGTATAAAAGCGGCGTGGCGGCGTCTCCCGGGGCGTGACGTGCGCAGGCAGGACGGGTCTGTGGGCCGCTCTGCAGCGGTTGACAGTTCTGGAGCAGAGCGAGGAGAGAGACGCTCGCTGCGTTTGTTTGTAGTATTTCACACAGTCGGAGAAGCACTGACACACATGCAGCGATGTGCAGCTGCACGTGAAGAGGAGACGCTGCTGATCGTCTCAGCGTGGCAGACACATGTTTATGTTTTTGTTTGTCTAAATATTGACTCCCCCTCTCCCCCCCCCCCCCCCCTCCCCCGCCCCCTCACAGAGACACGGTTTCCTAAGGCTTCAGGTGATAACTCATCATGTGATGAGGACAGTAATGACAGTCTGTCTCCAGAACAGCCGGGAGGCCGGGAGTCGCCTCTGGGTCAGGCGCCGCTGCCGTCTCCCCCGGAGACCGTGGCAGGGAGCGGCGTCCCGTCTCCCGCACAGGTACGACCCCTCTGCAGAGAAGATGGCCGACATGATGCTGTGTACATGGATGCAAGATTGTAATGATACTGTGCCATAATCTTCTCAATCAGGCCCCTCCTCCAGCTTTGTCTCTCCCCCCGCTCTCCGGATCCTCCCCCTCGCTGACGCTGACCAATGGGACGGCAACGCCATCTGTCCAGAAGATGGGCGCCACCTCTCAGATGAAGGTAAGCTGGTGACTGTTGGTGCTCCGATTTAAAGCTTCTATAAATAAAGTTAAAGTCGAGCAGATATGGAGATTCATTCATGAACGCTGCGACGCCCCCAGCTGGTGAAAATAAATGTTAATGCAGCTTTAAAGGTCTTTGTTGTTGTGACATCACATTCAGCATTACTCCTGTTTGTCTTTAGTCGCAGCCTAAACCGACGTCTGAGCGCTCTGCGCAGAGACACAAGAAACCCAAGGACAACAAGCCAAAGGTAGATTTCCTGAGTTTACACAATGCAGCTGCTAACGCTAGAGGAGCGCTCCAGTTAACCAGTGCATCCAAACACAACAGGAAGCAGCGACGTAGTTCTGAAATAATGATTTGTTTTATCGTTAACGTGCCGCTTTCTAGATAAAGAAGTTAAAGTACCATCAGTACATCCCCCCCGACCAGAAGGGAGATAAAGAGCCTCTTCCTCATCTGGATTCCCCTTATGCCAAAATCCTGCAGCAGCAGCAGCTTTTCCTGCAGCTGCAGATCCTCAGTCAGCAGCAGCAGCACTACAACTACCAGGCCATCCTGCCGGCTCCAGCCAAGTGAGTATGAGACACCCGCAGCAGCAGCCGCCGCTCGCCGCTCCGTGAGGTCGGGGGAGTTTAATACGGCCTTCGTCTCCAGGAGCTGATGTCCTCCCTCTGCCTTTCTGCCCCGACAGACTCCAGAAGAATCAGCAGCCATCTTCTTCTTCCTCCTCCAATTCCACGACCGCCTCCTCCCCGCCTCGACCTCTCGCCGCCCCCTCAGCTTCGGCCTCCGCCCAGAGCGTTCACAGCCATCAAAGCTCCGCTCCTCCCGCTGGGACCAAACCGGTGTCTCTGCCTCCGAACCTGGACGAGCTGAAGGTCAGATCATTGTCCCCCGTCGTCCCTCACGTCTCCCTCTCCTCACTAGGCAGCAGTGGCGATGGTCGGACGCTGCGTATCAGTATGCATGTATCACTGTGAAGGAACCGCTCTGTCTGATGTCTGCTAGCTGTTGAGTGGATGGAGTAACTGGTGGATGGAAGTTGATGTATGTAAAAGATCCTTTGTTAGCTAAACTTTGTCATTGCTAAGTGTCCTGCCGACCCAGCTGACAGACTGAGAGACAGTGATGGATTACTCTGTCTTTTTGTTTTCTCCCTTCCTTTTCCCTTTGATCCTTTTCAATTTTCCTCTCATATTTATCCTCCTCTCTTCGCCTCCGCTCGCTCGCTCGTCCTTCAAACTCAATTCCTCTCTCACTCCGTCTCCTGTCAGGTGGTGGAGCTGAAGTGCCAGTTGAAGCTGCGTAGCTTGCCGGTCTCCGGCACCAAGAACGACCTCATCGAGAGGCTGAGGACCTACCAGGAGCTGAACGGAGGCGGCGACACTACCGCCTCTCCGACAGCAGGGGGTGCCGCAGGGCCAGGGCCCGAAGGAGCCGGGAGATCCTCCAAAAGTGCTGCATCCTCCAGCAGCAGCAGCAGCAGCAACAACAACACAGCACAACAGTTTGAGTTTCAGTGCCGGCGCACGTCCTCTCTGACAGGTCAGTCAGTCAAGGCGCTTCCCTCTGCAGAAGTTATTCAGTTCATTTTTTGTGGATAAATCAGTTCTTCAGAAACCTGTTTCCTGCCTCTCACGTGACTCTGTGCTGATCTATGTGCAGCTGATGAAGGCAGCGGTGGGACGCCGCCTGTAGCCACTCCTCAGCAGCTCATGACCTGCGGTGGCGCCGCGTCACCGCCACCCGTCTCCCTCGCCCTCTCTGGCCGCCCGCCGGCCGCCATCAGTCCGGCGGATCCCGGCTTCACCGGCGACCTTCTGGGAGAAACGGTAGGAATGTGAGATGTTGAGTTGAGCTCAGAAAACTCCAGACGCACGTTGACAGTCTTCACTCATCCTACGAGGAACTTACATCAGATCTTACATGTTCTATCAAACGCCTTTAACATACAACATCAAACCCAAATCTTTATTATTCTCTTTTCTTTTTACTAGTTTAATGTGGTAAATGTATGTAAGTGTACTAGTACTGTGCAAGACACCATTAAGATGTGGACTTTTTACTTTCCACTAAACTTTTAGTCTACAAATGATATAATTATATATTACATAATTATATTAAATAAAATCATATTAACAACAATTAATATGCATCTAAAGATCGATCAGAAATTGTAATTTGTATGTAAATTAAGGTTTTACTGCATTTCAAGTCTATATTAAAAACAAAAGGGTATATTTCAATATGATTATGTTAATTATTATATTAATCTTTAAGTAGCACTGTCAAGTATATTTTAAGTTTTACTGCGTATGAACCAATAATACACAAGTATTAGTAAGTATGTGATCACCTGCTTGTATTTCTCTCTCTCTTTGCGTCCAGATGAGTTCACCTCTCACCCAGCTGAGTCTTCAGCCACGTTCAGCTGCTCGACTTCCCGCCAATATTAAAGAGGAGCGCCCGTGCTCCACCCCCGCTCCCTGCCAGTTCTCCCTGCAGAAACACCGCCCCGTGTCATCAGCTGCCCCCACCGCCACGACCACGGCTCCGCTACTGACTGTCGACAAAGACAAGATGCTGCAGGAGAAGGACAAGCAGATCGAGGAGTTGACCAGGATGCTGAGGCAGAAGCAGAGGCTGGTGGAGGTGCTGAGGATGCAGCTGGAGCTGGGCAAGAGAGGAGGACGAGTGTCGGAGCCAGTGGTTCTGGTAAGAGTAAAACAAGAACCTCCTGATAAGCCCAGCGTGTCTCTCTCATCTGGTCGCCCTCCCTCCTCGCCTCAGACCTCATCGTCATCATGTGACATGGACGACACCAAGGTTACTGTCAAACAGGAGGCCACGGAGACGGAGGAGGTTGTGTGTGAGTCCCTGGACTCTCGTGGATTACCACGGTCTTACTCCCAGACGCAGGAGGCCCGGGAGCAGATTCAGCTGCACATCAAGCCGCAGACAAAACAAGAACAACGTGTCTGTCTCCAGCAGAACGCTCTGCAGCTGGCCCAGCAGCAGGCCATACAGAAACTCCTGCTGCAGCAACAGCACAACATTCACACCCAGCAGCAGAACCGCAATCGTCCGACGCCCGAGAGTCAGCAGAACCTGCAGAAACTCTCTCAGCAGAGGAAGAGGAAATCTCACAAGCAGCAGCTCAAACAGCAGCAGCAGAAGCAGCTGCTACAACAGCACCATCAGTCCAGACAACAGCAGCAGCAGATGCAGCTCAAGCAACAGATTCTCATGAAGCAACAAAAGTTGCTGTTGCAGCAGCAAATGAAGCAGCAGCAGCAGAGTAAACAACCACAACAGATCCAGATCCAGACCAAGATACACCTGAAGCAACAACAGGTGCTCATACAACAGAAACAACAGGTGCAGCAGCAGCCGCCACAGGTGACGAATGACTTCTACCAAATCTACAGCACAGTATTCTTCTCAACATCGACTGCTCTCTTGTGTGAAGGATTTTATAAAAGTAAAAATTAAATAAGAAATAAATCAAATGTGCACGAATCAAGATTCTTCCTCTAAAAGCGACTGATGGTTTTTGTACAGGTGTCTTCAGAGTGCGTCAACCAGCAGTCGGCCTCGGCCCCCTCTTTCCCGCTGGATCTCCTTAAGACCGAGTCCACCCCGGCCCTGGTCAGGGACAGCAACGGTAACCACTTCCTGATTGCACTGACCAATCACATCACTGAGAACCAAAGTCCTGATGCACCTGAGGGAAAAGCAACCAATCACATCACCCTTCAGGTACATGAAATCTCTTCCTGCAGTTCTTTTTCTTGTATAAAGCCGAGTTTAATTTGTGCAGGTGAAACAATTACCACATTAGAGGTGCACAACCTGCAGCATTAATGTCAGTCATACCTGCATTATGGATAGGAAGTTTAATTCTATGATTCTGATGGACGTTTTTTCTTCCACTAGCGACTACAGTCGACTCCGGCTAAACTCCCAGGTCATAAACCCGTCCAGCTGCTCAAAGCCGATGATCAGTCCAAACAGAGCGTGCTCATGGGATTCCAGAAACAACAAAACACAAAGGTGAGGTGTAAATCAAGACACTGGCGGCCCGGGTCAAACTAGCTGCAGACAGAGAAATACTGGGAAGAAATGCCATTGTATAATATGACAGTACGATTCTCTTTTACCTTTTACATTATTAACCTGCTGTGTAAAGATTTAAAAAATGGTCATGCTACAGGACTCAACATATTTCTATAAAACTATCTGCCTGGCTAGCTATGACAAGCTGTGAGAAGATGTGTGTGTGTGTGTGTGTGTGTGTGTGTGTGTGTGTGTGTGTGTGTGTGTGTGTGTGTGTGTGTGTGTGTGTGTGTGTGTGTGTGTGTGTGTGTGTGTGTGTGATTTAGGTGAACAGACGCCTTAAAAATTCCAGATGGGGCATTTCTGCCACCAGCAAATAGCCACTGACCAGCAGATGTTAAGCCTCAAACCAAGGCACCGAGGAACATCTTAAATATTCATTTCATTTCTGTTACAAACTGCACGGATCCTCCATCGTACACGTTCTTCTCAACCGAGCCTCAGAGCATCTTTTTCCATCACAAGCGCAATAACGGAGCAGAATGTGCTGACGCTCGGCAAAGAGAGAGACGGAAACACGAGCGTGAAAGACAACTGCTGGAAATGAATGACGTATGCTGTTTGAGACAATGACGGCAGGCCTTGATAAGAGTGTCTGACACTAGCCTGATGCTGATTATTATTGCTTTGCTAATTACTTTAATGACATCCGCCATTACTATGATTTATGCTGTTTAACGGAGAAGGAACAAAAAGCTCCATCGGCATCGGCTAATTGAGATGCGCAGTATCTCTCGGGGAGCGCAGGTGTGCATGTGCTCTTGGTCTCCGGGGCAGATCCCGCAGAATGTCAAGGTTTAGTGGGACCGTGTCTGATGATTGTACAGACTGCTGGTATCAGCAGTCTTTAACCCTCCTGTGGCATTTTAAACACCGGGCTCGCAGTGGGCTAAAGTTTAGAGCCAGTTTAAGAAAGTCTTGTCAGGAGAGAGCGTACATGTGCTGTAGGGGGAGGGATCCCCCGACCGGCGCTGCTCGTATCTGCAGTCGCTTCAGGGATACCAGGAAAGATTGTGGAGTTGCTCTATTAAATTAGAAAACAAAAAAAGACAATAGAACTTCAGATTTATATTAAAACTTATATCAACATTGTGAATCAACTGTGACACTCGAACACCACATGTTGAGAGTGTGGGAAAACTAGTTAGCAGGTGAGCAAAGAGGTGTGAGGTGTTTGCTGAAAGTAATAGATGAATGGTTTTAAATGAGATTAGCTTAAAGTTTTAAAGCTTTAAAGCTTAAAGTAATCAATAAACAGTTGAAATTGTTAGCTAAAGTAATGGGTAAATACTTAGCTGGATAAGTTGTTAGCTAAAAGTAATAGATGGTTAAATGTGACAGCTTAGCTTAAAGTAATCAATAAAGAGTTGAAGTAGTTAGCTAAATGTAATAGATCAATTTGAGATAAGATAGTTAAACATAATTGATAAATACTTAGCTTAAAGTAATTAATAAACAGTTGTAATAGTTAGCTAAAGGTAATGTAAATGGATAAAGCAAGTAGAAGCAATGGATAAATAGTTAGCTGGATAAATTGTTAGCTAAAAGTAATAGATAAATGGGTAAAGCAGATAGCTAAAGTAATGGCTAAATACTTAGCTTAAAGTAATCAATAAACAGTTGTAATAGGTAGCTAAAAGTAATTGATAAATGGATAAAGTAGGTAGAAGTAATGGACAGTTAGCTGGATAAGTTGTGAGCTAAAAGTAATAGAGATGACAGTTAAATATAATAGATAGATACTTAGCTTAAAGTAATGGATAATTGGAGACTAGCTAAGAAATAATGGATAAACAGTAATAATAAATGATTAATAGATAGTTAATAATGGATTAATTGAAACATTGGTGACCACTGTTGCAGGTCTTAAAACGAGTGCTTGAATATTGTTCCCCTGTAAGTATTTCTTATTTCCCCCGCTCTCTCTAATAACTGCATGTAGGCGCCGGACGGGAACCTTCATGTGTCTGTGGACCAACCGCAGCAGGAAGCTGCTCAGAGTTTGTCTGCGCCGCCCAGTCTGCAGCCTTTCTTCCAGGACCAGGACTCAGCTCCCTCAGGGAAAAACACCTCATCACCTTCCTCTCAAACTGTAAGTAATCGACACGGATAATCCCTCAAGGTGACTTGTATCATTCAGTTACGCTGTGAAGGATTTCATTATAACTTTAGAACAAAAAAAAAAAAGAAATCCAACTTTCCCCTTATCTGGCTTTGGGAAGTGAATGAAAATGATTTATTTCTCGTTCTGTCTCTCTCATGTCATTTCCTCCAGGAGGTCTGCTCTAGTCTGGATATCTTGTTTAGTCCTCTGTCTCCAGCTTCTATTAAGACGGCTGCCTCGTCGCCTGATAACAAAGTATGATGCACTGCATGTCTGATTGTGTCTGTGCACAAACAAGCCATTTCCTTCAGACCTCGACACACCGGGCTGCAAAATGAATCCAATGTACATTATCCAAAATGTCTGATTTATACTTCCCTTTGGGGGAGGAGCTTCTTTTATTGTACCCTTTGTATTAAGCATTGCATCATACCGTGTCACATCAAGTGCTGATGTCATGTAGTTACAGTGTTTGTTATCTGAATTTGATGGGTAATGAGCTGCTCTTCTCTCTGTGTGTGTGTGTGTGTGTGTGTGTGTGTGTGTGTGTGTGTGTGTGTGTGTGCTCAGGATACAGAGCGTGAAGATGATTTTATTGACATCATTTTGCAGACAGGAGGTAAGATGCAATAACACTGTCAGGGTTTCTCATGCTGATTGATTACAGTAGGAGTGAGCCCCCACCGCCATGTTGAGGCTTTCAGGTGATCTGTGTTTTTCCCTCACAGAACTGTCGACCTCCTTCACGCCAGCGCCGGACCCGTCTCTGGACAGTCTCGACCCAAACTCCTCCGCCCCTTCCCCTCCTCCCTCCCCGCTCCAGCTGTTGCTCTCACCCCCCGTCCAGCCCAGCTGTGACACCCAGCTGTCCGCCCCCCCACTGCAGTCTGAGCTTCAGACTCTGGTCGCCACCACAGAGGAGAAGCAGCACCTCAGCAACCCTGGGAGCGGACGCCTGGAGGACTTCCTCGAAAGCACCACCGGGAAGCCCCTCCTGGGGGTGGAGCCCGGGGGCCTGTTGACGTTGATTGATGACCTCCACAGCCAAATGCTGTGCACCCCCAGCATTCTGGACCATCCCCCGTCTCCCATGGACACCTTCAGCATGGACGCTGAGGGCGAGCAAGGGCTGGACAGTATGGATTGGTTGGACCTCACCATGGGACGAGCGAGGGAAGAGGAACCCCCCACGCTGGCCCCGCTGGGCCCCCAAACACCCCCTAGTGTCTTTTCCACAGACTTCCTGGAAAGTTACGACATGCAGATACACTGGGACTCCTGCCTGTAGCTGCACAACACACACACACACACACACACACACACACACACACACACACACGTAATTGATCGCTGAGGCTTCAGTATCTGATTCGAGCGCTCTCTCTGTGTCTTCTCACACGCTGGTTATTGAATCTTCAAGCACTTTGACCTTTTATTTATTTTATTTACACACTGCAGTATTGATTCCTGCGCAGACACTTATCAGGCAGGTCCTACAGCTGTTCTTGCTTCTTTAGTAAGAGTGGATCCAGTAGGTGCTGAGGCACTTTGAACTGAGCCTCGTACCTTGTTAGTTACATATAAATTCCTCTTCCCTCTGCTTTGTTGCCATGGAGAGGTATATCGGTTTATTTGACCTTTGTCTAATTAAAACTCCTTCTCAGCTGCCTTTTGGCCTAAAGATAACCTATATCCCACCACTACAGGGGAGAGATATAGGTAATCAATAACCAAAGTTAAGAGAGTGATTTTCCAGCACCTTAACTGTCGGACGGAGGGAGGAGCAGAGACGCTGCTCTCCAAAGCTACACGGCCAATCTGACTGAAATACATCGTAATCTGAGGCGACACTTTCCTCAGTCTCGTGTTTTCCGTATCAGTCTTTGGCATCTGTTGTACACGTCTTTAAAATGTCACGGTGGTGATATCGCTCCATCCAGGTGCTCGGTTCACACAGCCCACACCTGCCCACAACAAACAAAAATGCTTTATGGAAATCAGTGTTTTCACCGACCAGTTGTTACTCAGAATTATGAAAAACTCAAAAGTCAAAACCTTGACTTTCGGTGTTACGGGTACATTTCCAGTGTAGCAGCGCAGTGACATGAAGTAGATGTTCATCATTATAAGTGATGTATAAAAACCTGCTCAGCATTCAGGCTTGAGCTAAACTGAAGGTTTAGTTTTCCCATATTTAGAAGAAGAAAATCCCAAAGAAACATCTCACACACTTTGTTTATGAGGAAAATATTTTCCTCTAGCAACAGCGCACAGCATTATTCTGAGTGAATGTTTGAGTGAGTTAAAGTGGATTCATTTGCCTGATTTCAGATTTTTCTTGAAGATAAAAGGTATTTGAACAGGCGGTGTCGTGCTGTGTGAAGTGATGTACAGAACGCACCGAGGTGCGAGACGTTGATTCCTGCAGGTGACGACAACAACATAAACACAAGCGGTTCGATTTATTCGGCACGATTTCAAAGAGAAAATGAAAGTGATATTTCATATTTTGACCTTTTTCAGATTATTGTTCAATTTCTTGTGAGAATTGCACTTTGAACACGTCCCACGTGGAGCCCAGTGTCTTAAGTTCTTTGTGGTATTTATATTTGATGTGCGTGTCTTTGGTATGAAGCTCTCTGAATGTAAACATGTGGGAGTAATGTTTATGCGTTACTGCACCTTACACCAACCTCACAGCTCGACGTGACTCCACATCTGCTCCCATAATGCTTCATGTTTGCATCTAACAGGTCCGGTGGTCAGTTAGGACGATTCACGCTGACGTCTCACTCCTTCTCTGACTTCACTTAATGGATGAATGCAAACATGTTATAAAGGGAAGGGAAACTCCTGCAGCTTTATAAAGTCGTGACACATGATTCAGTGCGATGAAATGCTTTCATGACGAGGATTTTTCTAATTATTTTCTTTTTAATAAACACACAGGTGTTTATTTGAATATATATCTGGCTGTCCTGTACTGTATCAGTACTTTAGCCGGGGGAGGGGGAGACATTTTATTTCCCTCCTCGAGATTTTACACTGCTGTAATTTACCAGTTCTGACACTGAAAATGTAGAAAAAGACACGTGTTACACTCTGGTGATACAGGTGTGATACAGGTGTGATACAGGTGTGATACAGGTGCTGTGTGAACTGTGACTAATTATGTATCTCTGACAAAAGTCTGTATTGTGAATCCAGAACACACACACAAGTTCATTTCTGATTCACACCATCTTTTGTATTTATCATGTCACACTTTTTATTCAGTCTGTTCAAAATAAATTCTTTTAGCTAGTTTTGCCATGAAGATTGAAATCTGTTGAAGCCATATTGTGTCAGCTGTTTGCAGGTTTTACTGGTGGTTTTGAAATGTGACGGGGATGCAAAATGGTGCGACTGACGGTCCAAACCTTTTGCAGTATTGTTCTTTCTGACGGTTTGTGTTTTAGAGTTTGTTTGTACAGTGTTTGTTCCTCCTTGTTTTCTTTGCTCACAGACTCGCTGCTTTAAGGAGAGATGTTTAACTACTGTGCAACAAGACTCATCAGTTTCACTGTGCAAACACAAACTGATGACTTTCTTTCTTCTGATGTTGATGGTACAGATACTGTGTGAACAGTCCGGTGTTTGGCTACATACTGTAAAATACTGATTTTAAATAGTGAGGATCACATGTGCTGGATTCATTCACCTGTCGTGTGTTTCTGGATCTTTTTAAGGAGGAAGTGTCAAACACCTTTCAACCTGTCAAACTGAGGCCTTTTAAATGAGTCAGTGTTTTTATTTTCTGCTGTATTAGTCTGTAAGGAGTCATGGGAAGTTTTGGGCAAACTGCTTGAGTTATTTGTGTATTTTAAATGTAAGTATTTCTTTTCTAAAAAATATAAAATAAACAAAACAAAAAGGGATTTATTAATAAAAAAAATACAAGGAAAAGACAGAGTGGTGTCGTACGTTTTGATTATTACATTATAGTGAGCTGTAGATGTGTAATGGCACATGTGCTGCTAACTTATGAATTCATATTACACTGTTCTGGACACCTGGACCAGAATCCATGTGTTAACTCCTCACCAACATTTCCAGCTGCTGACCTGACGGATGATTGTAGAACAGCCTCATTAATGATTTATTAACATTCATAAGTGACTTACTAACGTTTGCTGACGGCTTATTACGAACTGAGGAACCCATCACTCTTTATTAATGACTCACTAACCTTCATCACTGCAGACTGTGTGTACTGCAGGAGTCACATGACACCCATGTCTTTGCAACTGACAATTAAGCAGGAAGCTTTGATTTCAGAAAACCAGAACAAAACAGTTTCTCCATGAGGCCTTTGTTTTGTTTGATGTTCCCGGGCGTTCTGTGATATGAGAAAAAAAATAAATAAAAAAAAGCTAATGACATTGAACTACAAAGCTAAACATAATTGGATGCTTATGTGCACAGTTGTGTTTATCTTCACGCCCACATCCTTGCTGCTTATCGCTGAAGCTCCATGAAAATCACAGACGTACAAACAAACAAGCTCACGCCACGATGAAGCCCACATGAGAGCGAGCAATACAACAGTCACACACACACAGTCTCGCTTATATCACTTAAGAGGACAGTGATTTAACAATAATATCCTGCAGACTTGAACTAAACATCAGTAACCTCTGACCCTGACCTCAGCCATCTCACCTAAACCCCACCTGAAACCAAGGAAGTCCAGTCCCCATAATGTGACTGTCATGTCCCCACAACAGGAGTAATACAAGTAACACACACACACACACACACACACACACACACACACTTGGGTGGGTAAAATGTGCTCTGAGCAGGAGGATGACAGAACTGTAGTGTTGTAAAAAAAAAAAAAAAAAAAGTGAGTCACAGGAGGGCGGAAAACTAGATGACTGCATGGTTACAGCTCTGGGGAGTGGGAGCACACACACACACACACACACACACACACACACACACACACACACACACACACATCTTTGCCAGACGAGGATATGGGTGGGCATGTGAGGGAGGCGGATGATTGGTTGATAACAATTCTCTAGCTGCTAATGGAGGGGAGCAAAGGATGCCAGGCTAACATCTACTCCACAGTGAGCCTCCCACTGAAGCCTGAAACAAAAGAGAGTGTGTGTGTGTGTGTGTGTGTGTGTGTGTGTGTGTGTGTGTGTGTGTGGCTAAACAGCTCCCAAATCTACATTTCCGCACAGCCATGACTGCGGATGTAAGACAGAACCGCTCTTGTGTGAAGTCAACAGCCTCAAACTGCTCGACTTCCCTCTGAATCCAGACGTGTGTGTAGCTGTGGGTCGCGCTCGCCGGCTGTTCTCCACCTTCATTGCTCCTTCATGTCATCCACCTAGGGCTCTTCTGGCTTCTCACTCCAGTTAATGACATCTCATTTACTGCAACTTGAGCGCTCAGAAACTTCAATGGATTAATCGACTGTTTTGAAGAGCACTTTCAGGCAAAGCGGTGTTAAGTCCCGGTTCAAGTTTTCATCTCTTGTGATTGACGTCAGTGTAATTTAGCGGCTTGTGTTTTCCTAACAGGTCAGAAAACAAACTACAAGTTACACAGACGTGCATGCAAGCACACACACACACACACACACACACACACACACACACACACACACACACACAAGCATAGAATAAATCCAGTGCTCTAAT